>NC_085029.1:7757504-8042504 GCF_963692335.1 Osmerus eperlanus | reverse complement strand
ATTCTTGGACCGATTCGTAGAGAGCGAGCTGGCCACGCAGTCAGGTGCCTGTCGGCATGGGATTGAATGGACCGGGATGGACAAGGTCCTCTCTGGAGAAAACAAAACTACTTTTTCAAAAGTTGTTTAAAGTCAACATGCTTGCTATCCCGCTTAATCCGCACATATGTATATCCAACACATTGTGTGGCGCCCGTTGCCACAGGCACCGGGAAAAGACAGTTTTGCGTAGGGGAACCGACAACGCCAAACAAGCCTGCAAGACACAGACTGTCTGAGCGTGTGCATCTCTACAGTTTGGCTCCTCCCTTATTAACGAGGAGAGTCGAAATATTTGCCCCAAACCACGGATCTGGCAGGATAGTTTATTACCTATTTATCTTAACTGCTCGAAAATATATCAGACTTAATGACCAAGCCTGTTTGAATAATGTGGTGTATCTTTTTCAGCCCATTTAATTTAAGATGCTATATTGATGACTAGACTACAACTCAAGAGAACTATAGTTGCTGAGACATGACGATGTTTTGCGACACCTACCGGTGTTAAAAGGTACTGCCACGAGAGAAAACACCTGTTGCGGAGAACGTCAGTTCAAGTTCAAGTATTTTATTGTCAGATGCACAGAACAACACCAGGTCAGACTGGGCACTGAAATTCTTAGGACAACACAACGCATTGCAACCTGGCATAACATGACATATGAGTACTCAGAACATAGATTACACCCAGAGTAATCTACTTGCTCTACGTTTTGGGGTGCAGTATATTTTATCTAAATTAACTAAGAGTCCCAACTTGAGACTGCTTTGGATGCATTGCCAAACTCAGAAATCTGACAGCAACCTCAGCGTATCAAACATGCCCACGATCTTCTTTGTCCAGTGCTCCCGAGGGTATAACAGTACTATAGCCTTTATCCACTGGATTACAACTCTGTTCCAGTAGACGGCGATACTTCTCAGTGTTGAAAGCGTATTCTTCAATGTCATCATGTGACCGGATTCGGATGTGCTATGTCAAAACATTGATGGCGGCGGTGCGGAGCTCTTTTAACTGCATAATGAAAATAAAACATAACATAATGCCATGATGGTACACTTACATCAGTTTTAATGAATAGTGTAAATTAATTTCCTGATAGTTTTATTGTACATATCTGGGTTCCTTTCATCAGTGTAGTCCAACTACAACTGGAAGCTAGCTAATTCTTAGTTGTCAACTTACTGTGGCTAGTTCGAATGGTCAACTCAAAAACAAACAAAAGCGTTTTATTTCTCAAAACAAGCAGTTGACTAGGAACTTGTAGTTTAGTGGAGCACCAATATGGCAGGCCCACTGCTGGAGTTTGAAACGGAGATGTTCTTGAGTCTGTTCGGCACAGACGGGCTGAGTTATAAACGGCTCAGTAAAGTCGGAAAATTGGTCATTATATGTATTGGGCTATGGTAAACTCTTTCTCCAAACTGCAGGGGGGTATTCGTCGTAGCTCGCTAAGCGGTTTAGCGAGCTAATTTTCAGGCTAAGATAAAAAACGCCCCTCTTTTTGGTTCGTGGAAGCAACTTTCGATAAATCACCGTAGTAACATATCAATTAGCACTAACCTGCTCCAGAGCAGGCTAACGTAAGTGTAGCTGGATAAGCTTGCCACACCCCCGGAAAATAACATGGCAGCTCCCTTTTTGAGAGACCCAGTTGACCAAGGAGCTATATTTTAGTTCGATTAGCTTTCCATACCAATAGAGTTCTTCGCGATTGCCAAGATCCTTTATTTCACACGGATGAGTTCTTGTTTGAGCGATATCGATTCAGCCGACAAGGACTCATTTATTTGCAAGACCTTCTCGGGCCGTACATTGCAAATATCACACGCCGCAGCAAGCTTTATGCTTTATTATGAGCTTATGCTGCTGTATGTGAATATGTAACGCTATGCTTTACGAAATGTCTTGTCTTATCTGTTGTGCCTGTGCTTTTTATGTTTCACTGTGGGAGAGTGGGAAACGTCATATCGATTCCTTTTTATGTCTTGACATGTGAAGAAATTGACAATAAAGCTACTTTAAACTTTAACTGTGCTTCCGACTGCATAGCCTTGAGTTTTTTTTGCGTCAGGTAGGCTATACCCTCCTTGAGGGTTTAGGTTGGTTGAGGGGCAGTTCTATGGGCATATGTGAAGCCCTCTGTGACATGCTTGCGTGTAAAAAGGGCTATACAAATAAATTTGATTTGATTTATAGGCTACATTTTTATACAGTAGGCGATGCAGAAAACATTGGCAAAGCCGCAGCATGCGTTGCTGTAAGAAAAGTGTACTTGGCGCTTAACCAGCTGATGAATCAATTCATCATATTCCCTGGCCATGTCCCAGTCAATGAAATCAAAGAGGGATTTACACATAGGCCTACATGCATATACACATATATAGTACATGATATAAGCTCAGTAGCCTACATATATCCTCATAAGTGTCTATGAATTCGTATCAATTAGATACTCTTTGGCCTTGTTTTTATCTAGCCTACTTATTCTGAAAGAGTTGAGATCATTATTTTCGCTAGCAAGATCTCATTCGATTATTAATTTCCATTAAGCCTATACCAGCAGGCACATTTAAAGAAATGTGATCTGATTGATTGGGGTAATGAGGCACTTATACATTTCCCCAAAACTTTCGCATTTAGCTTATTGGCAATTTTTTTGCCAAGCTGCTTGTCTTGCTCTGGCAGCGGTGGCGGTGTTTGACTTAGCCATGATAATATATGCTTATTGTCTTATAGAGACTCATTATAATAGTTTGCTCGGATGGCGAGAATAGCCTATCACCGCTCTCTCTTTCGTCTTTTCCGCCATCATACCGTTAGAAAATCACGGTTTTGGTGATCGACCTTTCGTGCCTTTTGAAGTAGGACGTGCACGTGCAATTTCCCTGATAAGTTTAGCCTGATTGAAATTAACCACATGATTTGGATGCGGATCAGCCGTTGACGAACCGATATTTGCTATTCTCACTCATCTCGCTAATGTTAACGGGCTAAAGGGACAATTGATTAACTTAGCTTCAACCCTTACGACGAACGGGGCCCAGATTTGAATTTATAGAATGATTTGTATTTGAAATGTATGGGGGGGGGGGGGGGGGGGGTTGTATTTCAATACAAAAGGTGGACGGGACATTCAAGTGTTTCTAATCTCCACATTAAAATTATAGACTTGTGGAGGTAAACAAACCAGGGCTGTGTTTCCCCGAAGCGTCGTAAGCCTAAATTGATCGGAGAATCCAGCCTACGACGGATCTTAGTTTTAAGGGCCGTTTCCAAAGCCATCGTAGCCATAGAGCACGTAATAAATAGTAGTCAAACAGAAACTGGTCGGTAATCCACAAGGCAAAAATGAATCAACATGCAGTCGGGCTCGGGCATCTCCCCCTCCTGCATTCCCGTAGTGGACAATCTGATGGTGAGACATACAGCGCTGAATTTTGATTTAAAATTTGAGTTGGATTGTACAAGGTGTTTATGGAACAATTATCACTCAATACAAGCGCAAATAACTGCTGGATTTATTCTTCATGATAATAATGAAATTGAGTGAAAAAAAACGTGTGTGAGGAAAACAAAATATATAATATTACGAGTAATCGTTCTTCCCACATTTACTTTCTGCAGTCTGACTACAGTACGGTCATCTGCGTCGCCAATTCCAACTGTTTCCAAAATGTGCGTAGGCCTACGGGAGGGTCAGAGTTTGCGTGGAGGAGCGCACATTCTCCCGTCAAGTATGTTTTTTTATAAATCACAACCTTTGCGTGGAAAGTGGCGTACGCACATTTTCAGCCCCGTTTTGTGCGTACGCAACCTTGAACCCAAAATGCTTCCACACAATGGATGACGATCCGATTCTCGGGACAATGACCTCGGCCCCCGCTACGTTAGACATGTTTTTGTTTTATTTGTTAAGATAGTAGCCTTGTGACCGACTGCTATCTGTTGTGGAATTTTCCTCACGTTACTCTGTCCTCCGTAACCGTCTACATCTAGAAACTAAGCTGCGTGGTGCAGGGAACAACTCTGATTGGCTCATGGAGGCACGTGATCATACATTAGGTGTATTCGCAGCCGGCTGCAGCCTGATCCTTGTAGTATCAATAGCCAAGGGTTTCCAGACTGTTATTAGTTAACTTTGAGTCACATATTTGATGGTAGTTTCATATTCCTGAAGACATTTTTTGTGTTGGAATGAAACACACTGTTGCTTATCTTGGATTTGTCCCTAATCAAAACTTCCTACAAATCATTTGAGCTTTGAGAGAGACCAATCTGACCTTATATTTGACAGAACTTGCAGAGGTACTAGTTGCTTTTTTATAAGATATTTGACATGTATACAAAGTATTAAAGATCCTGTAAAGTAAATTCCATGTTTTGCTTCTAAGTACATTATATACGTGTGAAATGAGTTCCTGAAAGCATGTGCAAAGCGCTAAAACTTTGTCGCACTGAAATGTGGAGTTAAACCGAAGAACAGTTTCTCTTCCGTTTACAGATCAGGTTTTAATGGGCGGAGCCAAAAAAAATGCCCTATCTGTCATTTCGCCCCATCTACGTCAGATCACTGAATGGCTCCTCCTGCTGTACTGTTATTGTAGCTTACATCAGCTAGCTAGCTAGCTTCAGGATGTCTCCCACGACCCGCAACTGCATCTTCCCTGAATGCAAGAACTCCAGCTGCGCTGCAACGCCATTTAAGTTCCCTGTTGATAATGAAAGGAAAAATAGGTGGATAGATTTTGTGAAGAGCCACGCTCATGGAAAGCTTCGGATAAACTCCAACAGCCGCCTCTGCGCCACTGACCATTTCACGGCGGACAGTTTTAACATGGACCAGAGACAGACGGGGTTCACCAATACACGGCTTCTCTTACATTTAGTCATTTATCAGACGCTCTTATCCAGAGCGACTTACAGTAAGTACAGGGAAATCCCCCCCGAGGCAAGTAGGGTGAAGTGCCTTGCCCAAGGACACAACGTCATTTGGCACAGCCGGGAATCGAACCGGTAACCTTCAGATTATTAGCCCGACTCCCTAACCCCTCAGCCACCTGACTCCACTGCAGCGCGGAGCCGTACCGAGCATCGCCCCCCCCCCCCCGGCCGTTCATCCTCCGGTCGCACCTGGACCATCCACCGCCGCCAGCAGTTCATCACTCAGTTCTGTGTGTTTGTTATAATTATACTAGATAACTTTTCCAGAGGTATCTCTGCTATAGTGCAAACCGTTAACTTGATAATAGGCTACTCGGTGTAGAATGATGGTATTTTGGTGAAATGGTAGCTAATGTGCTAGAAGTAGTTGGAGAGCTCACTGTCTGCTGTCTCTGCTGTAAATGTTTACTCCTGAGTTACAGCTCAGGGGAATATTTCATTTATATGCATCTATATGTTTCACTCATTGAACAAATCCATTCTAATTCTATACTGTTTTGTTCGGCTTGACGTAGCGTCCATTATCTGGGTCGTAGGTAGCTTACTTGAGAGAGGCGGCGCCTTCCAGCGAGGGGGCTGAGCTTCAGCTCCTTCAGGCGACATGCCCCCCCGGTCTCGAACAGAGAAGATTGATGACTTTCTAACGATTTCAAAGCCTAATTTAACATACTTGTCTGTGTTTTTTTTTCATTCGAATTTGGATGGGTAGTTAATAACACATTATTCTGTGGTGTGGTGAACTTGAAACTCGTTTTTAATTCCACTTTACAGGATCTTTAAACTGAAGTCATTTGATTACAAAACATGGTATAGAAACATCGTTCTGCTCAGAGGACTTTGAAAGCCAAGGTATATGTAAGGGATGTGATTCCTCAAATGTGGTCAAATGTGTGTTGGGGAGAAAAAGTGTAGATTTCAAGTAGGCCTACAGTGGTTAAAATCATTAAATGTGACATTTAAAGAAAGGTGCTGTGTGTGTGTTTTTGAAGTGGATTCAAATAGATTTCTGATTCATGTCTGATTATGTTAATGTTACTGACATTTATTGACAGACTGGGCACAAACAGACAAATTCAAAGTTTGGTTCTCAAAGGGTTTCCGTATGGGAAATGATATACAGTACATCAGGGCTATAGGAAACACATCAATGTACTGTAGTTCTGCAATGCAACAAGTTTATTTTCTCAAAAGTCTCACATTTCAAACATTGATTTAGATTTTTTTGCACCATAACATGTCAAGATCAATTGTCAAGTGTAAACAAATATAAATAAAACATCAAATGTAAAATCCTTAATAGACAATATAAAATATTTTAGGACATGTTAAATTATATATGGAACGTTAAGACAGGGTCCTCAGCTCTTTAATTTAAGTGGTCTCTTAACTCATTAAACAATCCAATGAAATCCATAAGTAAATCAGAATATCTTGATGAGTTAAAATTGATGTAGAAGGAAAATAGGAAGGTTTGATGACAGTTCACCATAAATGGAAGAGTAAACCCCCCAAAAATGTATCCACAGGTATCCCCCGCAAAAACAATATTAACAATTAAATGTAGTCTATTAATAATCCAAAATGTTTAAGGGCAACCCAAGATCTTACCCAGTTACCAAAAACTCTTAGAAACTGACACACAGCAGGTCCCGACAAGTCTTCCACAGCTATCAAGGTCATTGGTGACATCCTTGAAATCCTCAGCAGCTCATAGCCATCCCATTTCTAAATCTTGACTCCATATATATCTTCATGGTATTTCTTTTTGATCTGAAAATGCAAAATTTAAATCAGTATGAACTATAACATCTGACATCATGAAATGTGGGAAGGCCATTGCTATGCAATTACATAGCTCACAGTTACCTACAATTTTGTTTTCAAACATACTTCTATTTTTTACAGTAGCAACTGATAGATTTACAACCGTAATTTAGATAAGCTGCCTGCGAATGGCAAACGATGATTCCAGTGTTTTGAAATGTGCAATAATGTACAGATTGAGGGAGGAGAGAGATCAACCTTGAGTTGGGTCACGTAGTCCTCCGCCTGAGTGCTGGTCATGCCAAGCTGTTTGCACAGGATGTCTTGCACCGCGAGGGTCACGCCATGTGCCATGTTCACCCCCCCACACACGTACAGGTGCCCCCCCTGCTGGTGCAGAACTCTCAGCACCTCTTCGCCCATCTTCTCCCTCAGGATATCCTGCACGTAGACCTATTCAGATATCAGAAGCCATGTTTAGACACCAGAAGCAGTAGCCTGGACAGCAGAAGTGACCAAGTCATGCTTTATACCTTAGGTTGTCCTGGCTGACGCGAGTATGCCGATATTACGTTCTTCAGAACACCTTGTCTTCTCATGTCCAGTGTCTCCTCTTTGTACAGGTGGTCAGTCTCTGAAGTCTGGCAACCAAACACCAGGTTCATCGGAGTTCCGGAGAATCCTTGAACCAATCAGGGACCATGTATAGTCACATATCTTACTGTGTTTCTAATACGATGTATATTTATACATTAACATACATTCAGATATATTTTTTATTTTCTTCACCCAGGGTACCGTTTGCTTCAGAATCAGGATTAAAACTGCCTCAAGGGTGCACGGACACTACAGCATGGGCAATACACACACTTAACACTGAGTTACCTGGACATTTCATGTCACAAAGTCGTTGCTGCCAGAACCCCCTGAAGGGGGCAATCCCGCTTCCATTCCCCACTAAGATGATTGGGGCGCTGGCTTCTGCAGGAAGATGAAATCCACTGGAGCTGTATCCAATCACCAACCAAAACAAATACTACATATGACTTGAGGGTTGAAAAACAAAGTTGGAGGAGAACATTCAATTAGTACAACTGACATTTGCCTCAAGGTGTCAGCATTGTGGTAGAGCAACATTGGGGTGGACCCAGACTTATCATGCTGATCTGCCTCACTTATATATTGTTTTACTATTCAAAAGGATAAACCACTAACTTGGATCCAAGTGTTCTAACATAATATGTGTAAACATAGAGATAGTCACTGTAAATGTCCCATGCCTTTGGATGTAACAGGGGACCATATCTCCTTCATTGATGTTGTTTAGCCAGGTACTGCAGACCCCATGGTGAAGAGGACCCTGTCCATCTGTGTAAAGGAGGACACAGAAGCTGAAAGCTATTTCATCATGCATCATGTGTTCACTTTCTGCTAAAGGCCGATTTTATTGATGCATAAACATATCCATCCAGGTATCTATCTACCTTCAGTATGGTAGTTGACCACAGAAACTGTGACATGGATCTCATTGGGATTCAGAGCAGGGGAGGAGCTGATAGAATAGAGGCGGGGCTTCAGCAAAGGTAGCTGGCTGTAGAGAAAGGCCTCTGATGGCTCCAGGGTTGGGAACTCCTCTAGGACTTCCAGGAACGTGGGACACTTGAACATCTTCCATGTAATATATTCCTTTAAGTCCTAAACAAAAAAACTCAAAATATTCTAAAACACATTTTGGACATGACGTCCTACAATGGCATGACTGAATACGTAGGTGTTCCACGGCATTCTGGAACGGAAGAGAGTGAACAAATCCTGATTTGATTTACCGTCGCCAGAGTTAGCAAGCGCTGGCGGTGCTCCTCCTGGTTTGTTATCTGAGAAAGTTTGTAGAGTAGATTCTGAGAGGGGGTTGTGGTCACATCCAGGAAGTATGTTAAAGCCTGTGACAAAGGGCATGCTGGGATACGGTCCAAGGTGACCCAGTTTCTCTTGTTATCTAAAGGAGAAATAGAAAAATCTGCATCTTACAAACATGCTTTGTTCACTCCTTAATCCCTCCAAAGCAGTTCATGATCACCCCTTTTCTAAAACTTAGATAGCACAATTATCAAACTCTTAATGCATACAAATATTTTCGCAACCAAAGAAAAGTTTTACCAGAATAGGAGTCACTGCAATATTCCAGACAAAGGCTCTGGTTGATCAGGGAAGCATTAGGGATGAACTTGAGGATGCCTGCCACTTGTTGTAGTGGATTCCCAGGACATATACCAATGTGGTCACCAGGACAGAAGCTCAAGACATCATTCATTGTTTCCATCTCTAGCTCCACTAGAATAGTGGACTGACTATAAACAAAGAGGATTAACCATTTACCCACATGATAATGTTTGTCACCCACCTTATTTTCAATAATAATAATAATAGTTTTACAGTAGGGCCAAAAAACAGGAATAATGTATTTCTTATTCTAATTAGCTTTGAACATGCTTTTAACAACAGTCAACAGTAAGATATCTGTAAACCAATTGAATCACAGTTGCGATGCTACAAATGCAGACCTTGAATGAGAGCTCTGCAGATCCTGTCTTCTTTTCAGTTTCATGGGGAGCACTGTTTTAGAATGGGCAGCTGCCAGTGCTAGAGAGAAAAGATAAATACTTTGTTTCAAACTTGAAAAAATAATCGTATTAAATGAATAGATAATCATTAACTTTTAAGAAAACAGAACAGAGAAGGACATCCTCATCCCCTTTGCAAAAACGAGAGAGGCATTTCTTGACGCCTTGTGGTTTCCTCTTCATCCCTTGGTCTACCTTTTCAGGTCAGACATTTGAATGGATATTATTAGATTGGACTGCCTTCTGAAGCTGTGGGTACCTGCACAGCGGTCCAAGTGGCTGATTTCATGGGAAACTCGATATTTCATGGGCTCCCATGACTCCCAAAGCTGATCCGCCCCTGGCAGCTTAAAGCTCAGCTGCATTTGGATGTTGAACTCTTCACAGGCAACCTAAATGCATAGCAACAGACAGATAAAATAATGAATGGCTTTATCGTTTTTTCCACATTCATCAAGCAGCCAGATGTAATATAAGGACTAAATAGGGTGTAATAACTATTTCCAGACTTACTATTCAAGCGCCAATCATGAAAGGTAGGAAATCACTTACCCATATATCATTTAAATTCTGATATTTGACAGTCAGAAGTGTACTGTATTCACGCTAAAGGGTTTTGTCTAAGGCATTATCATCCGCACAGGATACTAAAATAATTCTAAACGAATCCCTCTGCAGTTTACCAACCTTGAGAGTCACAGATGCCCATGCCAAGAAGGCTTCCTCCTGTCCGTTCATCTCATCCCCTTCTCCAATGGGAGCTAGCCGCATAGCGCCCAGCTCTTCTAGCTTGTCATCCACTGTGTGAGCGAAGGCGCAAAACTTGGGGTACATCCGGGAGCCAAGCCCAAATACACAGTATCTGGGTGTTCAAAGAGAGAAAATACAGACATATCTTTCAGTTGTTTTATGGTAAATCAAAAAGGATGCTGTCGTGGCCAAAAACTGTATGAAACTTACTATCACTGAACTGGTTGAGTGTCATGACGTGAACTAGCACTGAACTGTCTGAACTATCCTGGGATGACGTCACTACTAAGAACTGAAGGATTACTTCAGGTGAACTAGAACTAAAAGAACAAGACGCAGCACATAACAAGATCTTAGTTACGTAAGATGAACTGTCACTGACCAATGGTTAGACCAAGACGGGCCATAACTGACTTTAGAAAAAACATTATAAAACACCTGTAAACTAAAAGATGGGCTGTAGTCCCTTTCACAACTGATAGGAAGAGAACAGACTGATATTAAACTGAAACAGATAGCAAGAATAGGCCACGTATGCCATAATACGCCAAAGGTCCTTTAAGGGAGTGTTTTGTGTAAAGAGTATAAAATGACTGTTTTATACTCTTTATACTCTAATGACTGTTCGCCCACTGTCTGTATCTATGATGATCAAATAAAGTTTCTTGTATTTGAACCAAAGAAACCCTGACTTCCATCCTCCGTGAACAACCTCTCTGAATCTGCCAACAACAATGCAAACTGTACTTTTGATACAAACCTCAACTGTCTGCTAAGATGCAGCAAGGAGAAGAGCTGCTCCTTAAAACTCTGAGTATAAAAAACATAATTTATTGTTTTAGAGGGTTGAGACGTGGAGGAAATGACTTGTATTCTACCACACACACACACACACAAACACATACACACCTCTCCATTTGCAGGAGGGCTTCCGTTTCCGAAAGTGCTGGTTACCACAATCAAGAGGCTTTCTGTGTCTATGTCACAGATGTTGTAGTCTTCCATGCAAAGCATCTGAGAGGTATTAAGACATGGTACTGATTTGAAAATTGTTTTTGTAGAAAACAGTCATATAAATTCAGTACAAGAACATTAATAGAATGAATAATCTTTTTCTGACCTTCTTGTTAACACGATTTGTAATTAGCCACTATAAATTATAATTTCAATCAGATGTTATGTAAATAGTTTCTTACCCTGGAGTTGAAGGCACCATTAAGCATGGTGTGGAGTTTCAGGGCAAATGTCTGTGAATTTCCAGTTTCTGAGGCAAACAGTACTGTGCACTTCACCCTGCTGGCCAGGAATCTCCTCATGAAGATTGAGGACAAGAGGACTACCCTACGAGATGGTATGACAGATGTAATTCCATCTCACACCACCCAACAGAACACATCACATGACCACTGCTCATCATGCTGAAGCCCAAATCACAAACACTTTTTCCCTCAGGTCTCCTCAATTTGTCTGATCTCAGGCAAGCAAACCATTCAACCACAATCCATTTAGTATCTTAGCTGTAAAGTGTTCCTATTTGGTTGTAGACTTACTGAGTTGCTGAGAACTACAAGTAGGAGCATTTTACATGTTATATTGGAATAGCTTCATTCCGATTCCTTTGTCTTCAAAATGCATGGCCATTCCATCAAAGTCAAAACAATTCACAATTTTGTCCACGGCAACTTACCTGGCCACGGCTTTGAAGCTGATCTTCTGTCTGATCATGAATTTTTTCTTATCGCTCCAGTTATGGCTGATCCAGGGGTCAGACTAGGTTACAAAATATAATGTCAAGGTACACACTTTGTACTTTGATTCTTTTGTATCTAGTAAAAGCATCAATTTACTTTGTCATAACTGTTCTTACACAGCTCTGCAGTAGCTGATTAAAAGAACAGTTTGTATATTTAATTAACATAAACTAGATTCTCAGTACCTGGTAGTAGTAAAATGGAGAGAGGATGTAGTTGACCATTTCCTGGTGGAAGACAGGCGTGAGGGAGCCTGACATGGGGGGAACCAACCAGACCCAGTCTGCGGGACAGCCACCACGGAGCCGGTACTCCGACTCCATGTGCTTCATAAAGGATTCTGCCATGGAGTGGTGGTCAGAGATGGTCACTTTGTTTTTCTGCATCCAGTCAGGAAAAAAATGGCATGTTCTTGATGTGCATTTTGACGATTGTGACCATCACAAAGATTATTGTCCTCTAATATGGTGTTAAGAATTTCCTTTAAGGGTTAGTGGAACTCATGGTCAGAACACAGGTTACCAACCTGAAAACTGTGTATCACTGCAACATTAATGGTCACCAATGCCTGGTCCTTCCACAGCGAGGACAGCCTTTGAGTATGTAAGCCCATCTTGCGGCCAACCTCCTGCACCAATCAACCAAAAAGTCCTCAATTGTGATTCCGCTTTTGCACAACTGCGGCTGTTCCCATACAGGGGGGCACACACATCCCAAAGGGGTGTATCATGCAGAACCTTACCTCGAGAATGTTATAGCGTTGGTAGTCACAAAAGTCCCTGACACCAATTTCTGTGCCCATGTACCAGCCGTTGAAGGGACACGCTGAAAACTCCAGTCCGCCTACTTCTAACAGCATACCAGAAACTGCTGGAAGAGTGTACCACTTCAGTCCAAGGTCCTTAAACCATTCATGCCTGAAGGGAAATGAACGGGAGCAGTTTAAATACAGGAAGAGTCTCGTATTGAGTGTCAGTTTGCTATAATTTGGACCCAATAGTCAAGGGTTAGGCATTCCCTGCTAAAATGCAACTGTTTCGAAATATGAATTGATTTACCTGATATAAAGCTAGTTTCATAAAAATGTGTTATTGGGACAGGTCATCCCTTAATTCTGCCCTTTTTAACTGCAGTAGGGTACACATACAGTCTGAGATCCTGTTATTCTCTCATTCACAGAAACTCAGAAACTTGAAACACCTTATCCTACTTAGTATTGAAACCAGTGACTGGCCGTTAGAATTATTGTGCAATAAAGTAGAAAACCCTTTGATTTGGGGAATTATTTGGACAGGCATGCTAAAGATGTGGAATGCTGACAGGTTTTATACAGTGTCAGTAATTCCCATTGAGGTCTGAAGTGCCAGATTTGGAAGCTGCCTTTATTTGAAAACAGACAGACCAATTGTTTGTACCAACTTAATTAGCTACCACAAAATGCTCTCTTTTATGTCAGTAGACCATCAAATTTGCTTTGATAATAAAGAAATCTGTATATTTTCCCACATACATTTTTAGAACTCGGTTTCCTGTTAAGATCCAAGCATCACCATTATATATATATATATATATATATATATATTATACCATTTCAATATCAATCAAAAGCTATGATAGTAAACAGAAAGTAGTGATTGTACAACTAATGTCATGTGGAACCAAGGGTAAAAGTCACTCACTGTGGGTGTTCCATGGCAACTTCTAGAATACAATCCAGTGGAATTTCAAATAAGTCTGGATCCTCTCCATTGGCTTGCAATACCAAAGGCAACATGTCAAAGAGGCCATATTTCGGTCTCCATCCAAGCTGGATACATATCTTTGAAGGCACAGCAGAACATCTTTTTTGTATTGTATCTAAACCATTGCATATAATAAAGACAGTGTTATTTCAACTCAGGCAAAAAATTACCTGAGTGAATTCCAGACTGGAGGGATCTCCCTGGATACTTCCATCGGGCATTCGATACCCTGCATATTTCAGCAGCTGACTGTTCCACACCCGGAAATCACCCCTACCAGTCATTCTCTGACGGAAAATGGTAATTGCCGACCTAAAAAGAAAGAGATATTGGAAGACAAGTCATATATAGAATATACTGTCAGACTAGTTTGTTGAATGCTTTACTTTATGGATCATATTTGTCCTGACAGACCAATAAATGATTCTATTTGTTAACCTAATTTCAGAAATATCTTCACAGAAGAATGTTAACAAATGTTAATCTTTCCATGTGTCAGTGTTCTTCCACTAAGAATGCCCAAACATGTATCCTTGTAAGAGAGCAATGTAAGGCAATGAACCATGTCTGTATAATCCTCTTGTGGACAGTCCACCTTGAGTTGTTACACATCTTATCCCTAAGATTATCAAGACTACATGTTTTAGGATATCAGCTCAAAATAAGAGCTATCTTTTGTTTCAAAAAATACTTTCTTAACTCACCTTAGGTTTCCGCCATTTGTGGCATACTTTAAGTGCTTGCACAACAGATCAAACATTTCCTGAGTAGTTGTGCACTTTCTGCCATCGAAAACCTGTAAGACAATAAATAAATAAATAAAAATATATTAATCGCACAAAAAAATGCATCATCAGACCAATAAACATATCTCTCCCCAACACAGACAGACAACACTTTTTCTCACCTGTAAATTAGACCACTGAATCCTACCAATGCATCTTGGAGCATTCCTCCATGCTTGTTTGGCAGCAAACGACAGTTCTTCCAATGTCAGCTCATATGTTCCGGTGACATCAGTTTCCATAACAATCGTCTCCAATCTTGCAAGATGGTCCTCAATTTTGGGACTATCGGTTGGTATTAATAATTAACTTTAAGTCTAACAGATTGGTAAACTCAAAGACTAAATTATTTGATTCATACATTAAGTGCAAAAAGTAAACAGTGCAATTAAATATACAGTCTGCTTTGGCCTTAATCAGTGTGTCTAAATACTTACTTTACTTTGGACTTGAATAACAGGTTAATGAAGTCAATAGCCTGGGGAAGTATCTCATTGTGAGCAGTTGGAGCCAGTTTGGGATTCCGAATCAATGTTTTGGGAGTCATTAATGAACCCTGACAACTGATTGAGTCACATGCCAGATTCTGAAAGCAAAATGTAAAGTTGAAATTAAATTGTATAATTGTACTCAAAACAATAATAAACTTTGGAATTGTTTTGGTAAATTATGTGTGAGAGAAAATTCGAAAGGAAATGCTAATTAAAATGTGCATCTTCTGTCAAAGGTACAGACAGAAGTACATTTTAACAAATTACATTCTACATGATATAATGAAAAACGTTTTGGCATTTTTTGTCATGTGAACATTGTCGCTCATATTAGTGACATATGACTATTTAACTTATCAGTTAAATTGTACATGTTTATGAACATAAAAAGTACTTAAAATTAGTCAATGAAGATTCTTAGTTGTCGCTGGCAAATGCAATAATAATCTAGTTCTGCTTGAGTTGCCAGCAAATAATCTATTAAAATGGCTGAGCGGTTAAGGAGTCGGGCTATTCATTTAGAATGTTGCCGGTTCGTAATTGGCTGTGCCAAATGACGTTGTTGTTACGGAGTCTAGTTGATAGGTAATCGACTAGCCGGACTGCTCCCCGGACTCCGTGTGTATAGGGACTTGTACATTGTTGGAACACGGCTTGTGAACTTGACGTTGGTGTCTTTATTCATTCATTTAAAACATCATACTGAAACAGTTGTTGTAATGTTTCAATAAATCTCAGGCAATTATTTATTTTTATATCTTTATTTTTCTTCTTATGCTATTATTTTGTTGTTCTGCAGCTGTGGGCGCACATTTATCATCACGCATGGTTTTAGTATTCCTTTGAGTGTCAGATATAACTTTCCCTGATGCAGCTGCAGTGAGCGTTTGGTCGCTAAGAAGGCTGTTAAGAGTGGGTCAGGCTGATCTTACATTTCCTTCTTAGTGAAAGATCTTCTTAAGCTAAGAACGACTCTGGGAAACACGTCCTTCTTTCACAGCGCTCTTAGAACGCTCCTAAGAAGCTCTTAGCGCTTAAGAGCTTCTTAACCAATCTGGGAAACCCGGCCATTATGATTACGGCTTGGCCCTACTTGCCTTGGGGAGAATGTCCCTGTACTTACTGTAAGTCGCTCTGGATAAGAGCGTCTGCTAAATTACTAAATGTAAATGTAAAACATTGTCATGTCTGAGCAAACCTTGACAGCCCGCGTGTGCAGCGTGTCCTGGTAGCGTGAGCCATTCTGGAAGTTGTTGATGGCTAATGAAAACGGACATCTGGTTCTCCTTTCCAACTGGAAACAAAAAAACAATATGGATCATCAAATTATATTGTCAAAATAATGATAATTATAAAGATCATAACAAGATTATAGGCATCTTAGTTCTTCTGATAACCACACTGAAAATTAGAGCCTGGCAGTTATGGTATGCTGAAGTGCATGAGCCCATTTTCTATTCAAAATAATAACAATATTGTTTCCATCAATTTGCTTACCTTTGGCTCTGCCAACCGAGATTTTGTGTTGTCATCTTGAAGCACTTTCATCTGCCAAGATGAGTTATTCCATATGAAATCAATGATGCATCATGAATTTAGAACATTTGTGTTACAGCAGGTTAAATGAAATATAAAATTAAGTCAAATTATGTCCAATCTACAACTAACGAAAACATGCGTTACTAAATAAAGGAGTTCTCAATTTGACAAGTACAGGCAATACCTTACCTCAAGTCAAGTGTACACACACAACTGAAAGTTAACTACTGTAGGATACAGTGACCTGCAGTGCCTATTTATAGCCTCCTTCACCACCTCTATAAGGAAATATTCCCGTAATTAAAACGTTGTTACGGGAAATGTCGTGTCTCATTTTGTAAATGATTGTGAGAAGACTAAACATGTTTATTTATTTCATTAATCGTTACACTGGATGCATCCATCTATGTAACATACTCATCAGTTGATTGATTGTGTTCTAGTTACACGAAGAAACTAACGACGTAGGCTACAAGTTTACATCTACAGGCAGGTCTGGACTGGGACTGAAAAACGGCCCGTTCGGGAAATCTCCCGACGCCCAGTCCGACCCTGTCTACAGGGCCTATAGGTTAATTTGGTCTGGAAGATGCTTGATGCGAATGATTTTTGATTATACTTTAGATTAATTAAAGACTGAGTTCTGAGGCTCAATTAATCTTTTTCCTGAAAAGTGCATCAAGAGTCGAAGGTATAAGAAGACCCTGAGTTTTCCCAGGGTCGTAATCATAATATATATTGGGGGGGACACATCCCCAATGTCCCCCCCCAATATATTGTAGCGGGGTTTGCTCGTTTAAGATTGAAATACTTAATTTATCATAAAGTCTGGGGCACCACCCTAATATTGGTTTAGGACATTAGGGAATCCTATGTTTAATATGTAATAATCAGTCTCATCTTTAGGAATGAATTCGTTCTAAGAGTAGAGCCAATCGTAACATCAGTGAACACGCACGTCAAAATATCTTTACAATGAATTTATTCAAGTAAGGTAAACAGATCTTATGAAAAGTTGGATTATGGGTTTGATATGAGAGATTGGTTTCAATGAACAGAATGAAATGGTCTAACTTAAAGAAAGGCAGAAATTGTACAGTCAGTGATTACATCCTTACAAATCATAAACAGAGCTCACGCCAATGCCATGTCGAGGAGGAAAGAGCGTTAGCCATAGTTACGTTTGATCAGGGGTTGATCAATGATGTTGAGGGCGGTTTGCGCCAAAGGTCCATTTGAAGAATCTGAAGTCACAGCGCGGCTGCGCTGGGTCATGTGACTGAGTCTGCGGGATCTCAGTGAAGTCGCATTTGAAATTGCGTTTTTGGTTCTTCTGTTGAAACGTCCAGATAGTGTCGCGATCACTATAAAGTTGAATCTCAGGAGAAGCTTGGCGACGTCCTTGGAACGCCAATCCTGATGGCGTTCATGCCATGGTCGGTTTCGCTGGAGTCCGAGATTGATGGTCATCTTAGGGCTTTATACAGTTCGAGGGAGGACCCGTCTGGGGTCAGATGTGGATTGGGGGAAGCTGGGTTCTCAACTCCCCCCTCCTTCCTTCACACCTACCAAAGGTGTGATCTGATCTCTGGCTGATCATTCGATGGTTCAAATATTGTTCTGGACATCTTGGTACAGTTACAAAATATAGTTGAATGATTGTTTTATTATGATAGCTTCGTGTAGATACCAAGAATGACGTGGTTATCTTTCAGGAAGAAGGAGTTGTTACTAGAATCAAGATTTCAGTGAACACAACATTAAAACAAAGTAACAAACATAACACAAATATCCCTCTCATAATTCTCCACCTTGTACTCTTGTGGTAAAGTCTCAAGAACTTTCCTCAAAAGTTCTGATCAAGGTATGTTCTTTGTTCAAATCGCCGCCGAAACGGATAGCAAATGGTCGCTGGAGACGTGTTGTCTAAATCAGGCCCTTTGAAGCTTGCAAGCTAGCAGGAGGGCTGATTTGGTAGATTGGGGAGGTCCCCCCCCCATTCTATGGTTCCTTTGCATCGGCGTTTGGTGGGTAATCAGCATACTGAGGGTGTCACAAGGGCTGATTCTGATGTGATTGAATCACTCTTCAGGTGTGGCAAGATGTTGGCTCCGTGTGGTCTTGTGGACCTCACTACATCCCCCCGGATGTCAACTTTCATAGACCGTCGTCGATGAAACTGTTGACATGAAGACAAGAGAAGAAAGACCACAGCAGCGTAACAGCATGTCACCCCCCCTCCCCAGACATTGGCATGGCTATGAGTGATTAAGCTATGACATGACATAGGAAAAAGGTTGAGAGGAAATTATTGAAACAAAAAGAGGCACTTGAAGTGGCTTACAATGGCCGTAGCAATTGAAGCTTTGTGACTAGGGGTCTAGATGAGGGAAAAGTTGTCGGCTTTCCAATCTTTTTAAATCAAACTAGTTTCAATAAACTCATTTAGGTTATGGTTACAATTGACTGCCAAAGACGTATACAAATAACAAATAAAGGTACAAGGTAATTATAGTACATACTTTACACAATTATAGTTACTAAGTAGCTTCTTGAAATCAACGTAACTAAACCACATTGATGAACTGCATCTAATAATGTAACTTTAGTTTGGCAACCACTGTTATTTTAAAACACAGTTAGCTGCGGGAATAGTCAATGCTTTTTTCGACAAGCTATATCGTGGCGGCATAATAGGTTACGTGTAGAAACTGCATTGTTTAGTTGCTTCTAAACAAAAGTCCTTCAGGACTAATCACTACTGTCTGTTTCCTTGAACTAGACATGTGCACCAACGTATTAGTTGGTTGGTTAATTCACTTAACCAAATAGCTACACTATTAAAATAGAGGCTATAATAAAGGCTCTTATGCTACTTTCCTTGAAGAGCTGGCCGAGGCAGATTACAGCGTAAATGTCGGGGCAGCGGTGTTTCTGAGCACGCGCGTACCTCCGGTCAAACCTAGCTGCTTCCTTTGAGCTAGCTGGTCCCACACACACACTCGTGGTGGCGGTAGGTTACGTGTACAGAACTGCGTTGTTTAGTTGCTTCTAAACAAAAGTCCTTCAGGACTAAGCACTACTGTCTGTTTCCCTGAACTAGACATGTGCACCAACGTATTAGTTGGTTGGTTAATTAACTTAACCAAATAGCTACACTATTAAAATAGGGGCTATAATAAAGGCTCTTATGCTACTTTCCTTGAAGAGCTGGCCGAGGCAGATTACAACGTAAATGTCGGGGAAGCGGTGTTTCTGAGCACGCGCGTACCTCCGGTCAAACCTAGCTGCTTCCTTTGAGCTAGCTGGTCCCACACACACACTAGCAGCTATTTCACGAAAAACAATTGAATACGCACACAGCCACTGTAGCCTAGGCACAGTAGTATTAAATACATGGTGCTACATACAGTTAGAGCTCGCTCTATTTTAACAGTTCGTTTCACAAAAGTTACGATTGCTCATTTCAATCTATCTTAGCCTCACACGGGGCGCCAATATGTAGCGGGGTTTGCTCGTTTAAAGATAGAAATACTTAATTTATCATAAAGTCTGGGGCACCACCCTAATATTGGTTTAGGACATTAGGGAATCCTATGTTTAATATGTAATAATCAGTCTCATCTTTAGGAATGAATTCGTTCTAAGAGTAGAGCCAATCGTAACATCAGTGAACACGCACGTCAAAATATCTTTACAATGAATTTATTCAAGTAAGGTAAACAGATCTTATGAAAAGTTGGATTATGGGTTTGATATGAGAGATTGGTTTCAATGAACAGAATGAAATGGTCTAACTTAAAGAAAGGCAGAAATTGTACAGTCAGTGATTACATCCTTACAAATCATAAACAGAGCTCACGCCAATGCCATGTCGAGGAGGAAAGAGCGTTAGCCATAGTTACGTTTGATCAGGGGTTGATCAATGATGTTGAGGGCGGTTTGCGCCAAAGGTCCATTTGAAGAATCTGAAGTCACAGCGCGGCTGCGCTGGGTCATGTGACTGAGTCTGCGGGATCTCAGTGAAGTCGCATTTGAAATTGCGTTTTTGGTTCTTCTGTTGAAACGTCCAGATAGTGTCGCGATCACTATAAAGTTGAATCTCAGGAGAAGCTTGGCGACGTCCTTGGAACGCCAATCCTGATGGCGTTCATGCCATGGTCGGTTTCGCTGGAGTCCGAGATTGATGGTCATCTTAGGGCTTTATACAGTTCGAGGGAGGACCCGTCTGGGGTCAGATGTGGATTGGGGGAAGCTGGGTTCTCAACTCCCCCCTCCTTCCTTCACACCTACCAAAGGTGTGATCTGATCTCTGGCTGATCATTCGATGGTTCAAATATTGTTCTGGACATCTTGGTACAGTTACAAAATATAGTTGAATGATTGTTTTATTATGATAGCTTCGTGTAGATACCAAGAATGACGTGGTTATCTTTCAGGAAGAAGGAGTTGTTACTAGAATCAAGATTTCAGTGAACACAACATTAAAACAAAGTAACAAACATAACACAAATATCCCTCTCATAATTCTCCACCTTGTACTCTTGTGGTAAAGTCTCAAGAACTTTCCTCAAAAGTTCTGATCAAGGTATGTTCTTTGTTCAAATCGCCGCCGAAACGGATAGCAAATGGTCGCTGGAGACGTGTTGTCTAAATCAGGCCCTTTGAAGCTTGCAAGCTAGCAGGAGGGCTGATTTGGTAGATTGGGGAGGTCCCCCCCCCCATTCTATGGTTCCTTTGCATCGGCGTTTGGTGGGTAATCAGCATACTGAGGGTGTCACAAGGGCTGATTCTGATGTGATTGAATCACTCTTCAGGTGTGGCAAGATGTTGGCTCCGTGTGGTCTTGTGGACCTCACTACAATATTGATACAAAATATTTAATAAAATATAAATATGCTACGCTATGACAGGCAACCACGCACGCAGTGTGCGAATTACGGGGGGTCTGACCCCCCCCGATTAAGGCTCGGACCCCCCCAAAAGAGGTAAAAACCACAGGTCGGGGGGGTCGATACATTTATATATCGTTCTTACCTGTAATCGTAAATATCACAATATAGTTACCATATTCATTCAATAACAGGTTGGCGATACACAGACATGTTGACTTTATGGCAGGGAATATCACACACTATTACACTGACTGCCATAGTCAAAATTCACTCATTAAAGCTCATTACAGCGCGAGTGACCAGTGCCCAATAAAACTCAAAAAACACCGCGCTTGTTGAATCACCTCAGTGTAGCGGTGCGTTCTGCGTCGTGAGAAAGTGCAAGAAAGGCAAGTTTGCTATCTAATACCCCAAAAATCTGTCAAGAATGTATTTGTAATGGCAATTAGTTGTAGAATATTCACAAGAATGTTAATGATAGAAACATGGTTAACCACCAACTTAGAAGATAGCTATCGCTAGCTCTATATCAAGCAAGATAGCTTAATTTGTCTCTCATTGCTTGTCAGAATCTGGAGAGATTTCCAACAACCTTATTTTGTGATGAACAGTCAGATATGTTCCTCAGATATGTTTCAATTTTGTAAAGATCAACTTTTTTATTTCAGAAAGAAATGACTACAAACAATAGTGTTTATAGTTTTAGTAGTGCGTTCGTGTGTGCCATTGTCGTGCCGTTTACTTGGTTGGGGCGGCGGCAGGATTGAACTTCGTCCCGGGGGAGGGGGGGGGCACTGAGTTGACCCCCCCGATTGTCATTGTATAATTCGCACACTGCACGCACGCTGTTGGAAATTATCATAAAATGTCATCATATTCATAACTTAACGTAAAAAATGCTATTTTATTGCTGATACCGATGTTCTGTACGGGAGGTGTAAGCTTGCACTAGTTTGGTAAGGATGAGAGTGTGCGAAGAGCGAGGGGGAGAGAGCGTGAAGAGAGAGGGGAGAAAGCATGAAGAGCGAGTCGGTAGAGAGCGCGGAGAGGGGAGAGAGCGTGGGAGGGGAGAGAGCGTGGGACCCTCAGACTCCCCAGCAGATTTCGTCTCAGTGTGTTGGACAGACTTAATAGAATTGTAAATTGTGCCTTTATAGTCCAGAATACAATGCCCCAGTGTACCAAGGTATTAAAGGACATGCAATGTCAAGCATCATCATGACAAATAAAACACAGAATCTTTGGGAAAATACCTGTCTGAGCCCGTCAGTGTTGATAAAAATTATTTATTGCTTCCTTTTCCAATTATGGCAACACAACATGGCTATTACCTCAATAACACCTTATTGGACAGGTAGGAAAGACTTCTGGAAGTGCTCAGAGCACTATATGATCAGTCAGCTACTGAAGGTAGCCTACTCTTCTGCCTGGGTGTCATTTAGTGAATAGGAGACGTCCATATTTACTGTTGTTTTTGGACAAACATAGTTATGGACATGTCAAATCGTAGCCTATAATCTCATAGACAAAACTAAATGCCTTAAAATAATTAAATATGGTTGCGTAATATCTTAAGCATGTTATGAGTTTGCCAGTTTACACGGTTGTGAACTTGTACGGGCTCTGCTTTTTGCCATGTAGGCTGATTAGGTAACAGGAGCTCCACAAGAAATATCAGTACATGTTGTTTGATCAAAGGTGGCACACAACCAAACATATGTGTGTATATTTACATTTGGTTATGGGGGTGGCCATTGGAAAACAGACAGAAGGAAAGAAGCATCAATTATGTTGTTTAAATGTAAACATGTACTCCATTTGTTATTCATCAACATAGCTTAAAAGGAAAACATAACTCAACATAACAGATTGGTGCAATGGAATTTTAGGATGTTTGTAAATTAATGTGTCTTAAATAAGGTTTGAATTATAAGCTTCTATGTTTGTTTATAAGATACAGTTGTTGTTGTTGTTGTTGTTGTTACAGGAGTTAGCCAATGACAGAAGAGACATGGGACAGCTGCATGTCTGTATCATGATGGACCAATGACTTTTGAGAACTGTGTGCTATAAAATGGTCTGTTGAAGAATGTTCTTGGGGGTCCAGGGCCATCAGCTGGGTAGGGCTGGACTCTCCGGTACCATTCTAAACATTAACTCTGTACTTCACCCAACTTCAGCTTATCGATTGATTCTCTCACAAACTTCCACGACACTGGTTAACCATATTATTAAGCAAAGAGTTTGGTTTCACTGACATAGTGATAAGTCATAAGTCATAACACGTGGTGCAGTAGATCTTGATTAGTAAACATATTAGTTTCCTGTAAGAATGTGACACTTTGACCTTCAAGTATACATTTATTTTCATGTTAATCATTAATTATGATTATTGTTGGAGCTAGAAAACTGGAGAACTGCACCAAGTGTATTAACATTGCTGTAAATGTGTTATGGTTGTCCTTATGTGAACTAGGCTGATCTAACAGGTATCTTTGAAAGGATGATTGATGTTAGGAAAACATAATACCCTGCCAAATGGAGCGATAGTGAAACAAATGCTCCTATCAAACTTGCACCTGGAATTGAAGACATGTTGAGACTGATAAGCCCGCACTAAAGGAAAACACCAGGAAAACAGTGTGTCAGGCGTTATACTTGGCATATGAATTATTGATGTGGAACAACTGGATATCTTGTGACATACATTTACATTTAGTCATTTAGCAGACACCCTTACCCAGAGCGACTTACAGTAAGTACAGGGACACTCCCCCTGAGGCAAGTAGGGAGAAGTGCCTTGCCCAAGGACACAACGTCATTTAGCACGACTTGGAATCAACCCGGAAATCTTCTGATTAATAGCCCGGATTCCTTAACCGGTCAACCATCTGACTCCCTCTAGAAGGGGGGTGGACTTTTGGGGAGTATAAAGCAAAGCTGAGTGTTGTGCAATGTTGTGCTTTCATGCATGAAATACCCAGTGTTTGTGTATCCTGTATTGAGACAAATAAAGCAACTTGTATTTGATTGACCACGACTGAGCGTCCTTTTCGATCATCTAGAGATCAGATATGACATTATGTTTATTAGTCATTAATCAATTATTTGCAGATAAACCTTTGCAACAACTTGATCACAAAAAAAAAGTCGGTTTAAGCTATGGGTAATGACTCCGATTTATGAGGACACATCAAAGCTAAATATGTCTGGGATGCACCGTTGGCTGACCGGGTGGAGCACATACCATTGAGGCTTGTCATGGTGCAGAGGTCCTGGTTCAATTCAGGCCTGGGGACTTTCCTGTATGTCTCGATTCTCTCTCCCTGCTTTCCTGTCTCTCAAGTTGTCTATCCATATGAATACATTAAAAAAATAGAATCATATGAGAAATTAGACTTTTGCACTCTCATAAAAAAATCTCAATAAAGAATTCTATTGTTTGTCAAATATACCCCTAAATCGAGGTCATCCAGAAATCAAAGGTGAAGTTATATATAAAAGTAATTTGTGTCTTACAACCTGCTTAAGGTGCTCAAAAACAGAAGGAGCAAGGCAATTCACTTCAAAATTACTTTATCTAGAATCCACTCTGCATCAGCTATAGATCTTTGAATTATAAATTGAATCCTCTCATGGTCGTCTTCATCCACATGATTATTGTAACCCTGTGTTGGAAAGCAAAAACAATGGTTAACTTTGGTTTGACCCAATCCACACAAATGTAATGAAGGATCATTTCCTATTTTTGATTGGACACCCGTTTAATAAGCGGCTGCAGCCGTAAAGGTGCAGACGAAAGTTACACATGAATATATGCGTTAGTTACTGTTGGCACAGCCATTCTCACTAGGCTAATGTAGGGATAAACTTTGTTTACGGAGGAATTCCCACAGCTCACATCGGTTAGACCGGGAAAGAGAAAGTCTTTATTTGCTTAATTGTATTTATACTGAACATCACGCATGATGTATGAGATCACATGTGTTAACAGTTACGGTTGTAGTTACACTGAGCGAATAGTGTCCTACTGAGTGTGCATCGTGACTGTCTCCTTGACTGTAAGTCAATCAGACTTTGTTTCATTTTGTTGTGTCTAGCTAAAACGTAGTCTCAAGGGGCAGAGGGTAAGGGTATAGCAGCTAAATTGGCCAATAGGTAGCTAGCTAGAGATTGAGTTTCAGGGTACTTGCCGCCGCACAGACTCTGCTTTGTTTACATAATTGGGGTCAATAGGTGAGTTCGACTTCATGCAGCGCGGGCGTCGCCTGCAGCCGCCTGCAGCCCGGCTGACTTGAAGCAACCAATGGCATTCTCAGCTTCAAGGCAGCCGGCTGCAGCCGGCTGTCGGCGCCGCCGGTGCTGCATGAAGTCGAACTCACCTATTGTCAGCTGTGCCTTACCATATTTAACCCTTGTGTTATCTTCGGGTCATTCTGACCCATCAATCATTGTGACCCACCGTCGTATTGCGACAACTTTACCTTTGTTTTTGTATTGGGTAAAATTGGGTAAACACAACGATGATTTGTTATGAACATTTGGGTCATGTGACCCGAAGGCAGCACAAGGGTTAAGGCGGCTAGCACTGCAGTGGCAGCCTCGTCTGGCAGCCCCGGTGCACGAAGACTCGGTCGAACAAAGACAGGGAGTCTACCTGCGGGAGTCCACTGAGGATGGCCAACGAGGCCGGATCACCTCTTCTGATAAGTATCACCCTATCTGTATTCTATTCTACCTAGAACATATTTATAGCTAGCATGTGTTTCTTCAGCATTCGCGTTCATTACACCACTCGCAGGCGTAGATATGTCACAAAGTATATACGGTCCACTTCTAACCTTCACTACCTATCCAGATCTCCTCCACCTGCCCTCTCTCTTTCTATAGGGCTCTGTAACTGACAGTCTGCTCTGAACAAGGCAGACTTCATCCCGGCGTTTGCATCCCATGCTTCTCTTCACGCCCTTGAGCTGACAGATATGGATCCGCCCAGAGAACACTGCAACTCCAGCTGCTCTCTCCGTCAACCACTCGTTCTCTTGTAACAGACGTGATCTTGCAAGCTCCGTCAGAGGTATCGGGCAAATCGTCCCGCACTGGGTTCGAACTTACCACCTCTGGCTTCCCAAGCGCCACCACTACCAACTACGCCAACGAAAAGCTAGCTATTCGCTGACGCGGGTGGCCTGTTACATACCTGAGGAGTGAGTTTCACCGATACACATCGGCTACATTCACCCCTCAAACTCACTCCGGCCGGCTAGCTGATGCTAACCAGTGATCCGGGTCACGGCACCAGTGTAACAGACGTGGTCTTGCAAGCTCCGTCAGAGGTATCGGGCAAATCGTCCTGCACTGGGTTCGAACTTACCACCTCTGGCTTCCCAAGCGCCACCACTACCAACTACGCCAACGAAAAGCTAGCTATTCGCTGACGCGGGTGGCCTGTTACATACCTGAGGAGTGAGTTTCACCGATACACATCGGCTACACTCTCACTCACCCCGCTCAACCGGGGGAGGTGGTGGGACAGGTTTGCTTCTTTCCCGACATATTAAATACACATCCACCCCCTCTGTCACAGCCAAATCATTTGAACACCATTATGTGATGCTAACTGATCCTATCAAAGCACTCTTAGTTGTCCTCTATCATCCACCAGGGCCACTATATAGCCGACTTATAGCTCCTCAGCATCCTCCCGGATGATGGAACCCCGCTCATAATCCTTGGGGACTTCCACATCCACCTCGAAGGAACGCAGGCCGTCGACTTCTTGTCTCTCCTGACTTCCTTCGCCCTGACGCTGCTGAACACACCGGCGACCCACAAGGCAGGCAAACAGCTCGACCTCATCCTGACACGTAACTGTATCACTGACTTAACCTCTGTAACCCCACTACACATCTCTGATCACTCCTTTATCCAGTTCTCTGTCTCTCTCCTTCCAACTCCTCCTGTCTCCCCATCCCTCGTAACTTTCCGTCGCAACCTCTGCTCCCTATCCCCCTCACTTTTCTCCTCCATTGTAACATCCTCCCTCCCATTGACAAGTTCAAGTCCCACCCCACTGACACTGCCACCAACACCCTGTTGTCCATATTAACTGCATCACTTGACACTCTCTGTCCCCTGTCAACCAGGCCTGCACAATCTTCTCCCCCCTGACATTGGCTCACAGATCTTATTCGTGAAGAACGTTCCACCCTTAGGGCAGCTGAGAGGAGATAGCGCAAGGCCAAAGACGGTCTGGACCTTGATAAGTATCACTCCCTCCTTAAATCGTTCTCTGCTCACATAACTGGTGCTAAAACCCACTACTTCCTGAACGAAATTAACTCTGCCTCAAACCCTCACAAACTTTTCTCTACCTTCTCAACTCTTCTTCTTAACTCTTCTTCTTAACTCACCTCCCCCGCCCATTGGCATCACTGGCACTGCACTTCAGTGGATCTCATCCTACCTGTCGGGAAGATCCTACCAGGTGTCCTGGGGAGGCAAAGTGTCAGGCCCTCACCAGCTTTCCACTGGTGTCCCACAGGGCTCTGTCCTCAGACCCCTCCTCTTCTCCCTGTACACCACCTCACTTGGACCAATCATCACTTCCCATGGCTTCTCCTGAATCCGGTTATGACAGCATTAAACAAACACTGGTTGGCTACACACCTCATGCCAAATTATAAGGCTAGTTCACCTGAGGTAACCCTTCAGTTCTTAGTAGTGAGGTCATTAAGATCCCAAGATGCCGGCTATCTGGTGGTTCCCAAAATTAATTAAAAAAACTGCTGGAAGCAGGGCGTTCTCATATAGAGCACCTCTTCTCTGGAACAAATTACCTGTCTCAATTAAGAATGTTGGTTATTGAAGGATTCAAAATCTTTGTGTCTATTCCAATATGTAATGATGGTAATTCAATGACACAAATCTGTGTTCTAGAAAGAGTGGTCTGGAGTCGCAGAGGTCCGATAATATCAGCTTTAATGCAGCAGTTGGAAATCAACAAGTACAGAGCTCTGGGGTTGTCTACGTTTCCCTACCCGCAACAGAGTTTTGGGCTGGTTCACAAAGTCCAACTGGCTATCTGTCCCTCCCCAGCATATATTTATACAGTGCAATTGAAACACAAGTATTAAAAAAGGGTTGAGCTTGTTCTCTCGTGCATCAGGGAGTTGTTCTTGCCTACGCGTCCCACCTGCTCGGGTGCCGTCTCCACCCGGTTTCAAGGTTGTTTCTGAAAATGAAGAGATAGAGACACAAAGAACAGCCTGCTTCCCACACCCAGTGTGAGACCCAATGTTTAAGCCTGAGCACACTTCTAAGTTCATAACTTTAATAAGCACAATGCATAACTTTAATAAGCACAATATATTCTTTAATCCCTCTTTTGATCTCTGAAAACACCAGAGATCAATCAACATAGCCCGGACCAACCACCGCCTCCTCGTCCTGGTCAGCCAGCCCCAGCAACGGCATTTGGAACCCCTTCGTCGGGTTCTCCTCAGCCGAGACAATGATCCTGTTACACAGGGACCTGATACATGGGATACAGCAACAATCATGTTGATATTGATATAGCACACTCTTAAGTAAAATAGCGGAAACCTTCTTAGTCCAGTACAATTCTAGTGTGGTCAAGCAGTATCACTCTTGACCTAGTCGTAACCCTCTTTTCCGGACTCTCACATTCGTAGCAATAGCAAACGGTTCACTGCCCCTCCTGGCCCTTCTCCACCAACTCCTGGAACGTATGACTGGATTCTGGAGCAGCACAACACATGCTCCAGTGGTACCACGTACTTCCTTTCCCCAGCACCCTTAGGGCGTGCAAGGTTCTCTCGATGACCTTGAATGGTCCTGTCCATAAATGTACAACAGGCTTCCCCGAACATCTGATGACGTAATGGGGCAGGTGGGGCAGGGTCTTCAAGGGGAAGGGGGGGGGCAGACCACTCCTAGGTCTGATGGGGCATAGGGGCAGATGGGGCAGGGTCTCCAAGGGGAAGGGGGAGATCATCCAGTGAGAAGGGGGGGGACAGCGTCTCCAGGGGAATGGGGCCTTAGAACAGGGGTTAGGTAGTCAGACCCGCCGGTCTGACTCGTCCTGAAGCAGAAAAGAGTTACAGTCCCAGCATCACCTTATCTCCCATGATCAAGCAGTAACTGAGTCAAATGAGATGCGAACAGTCGAACACCAATGATTAAACACAGATATTGAAATCAAGAACCCATTTCAGGATTTAAAGTGGATATTTTTAAAGTTCAAATAAATCCCTCCTTTCACACCCTTATAGGGTGTGACAACAAACCCAAATTCAAAAAATATCCCATTACCGATTACACAATGTTGACATACAATAATGATGAGACTATGCAGCGTTATAGCCAAGTGGTGTGGACACACTGGACACAGTGGGAAAACCCTAATGATGTTATAGGGGAAAACCCACCGTCACTCCAGAGTGGACATTCGACATCCATGTATCCACGGCAGACCTGGACATGCTCACAGGCCCCCTTCACCACATACATACAACTTTAGCCAAGCTTTTAGAATTGTAATAAAATAAAATAAATTCGAAACAAATAGAAAAACCAGAAATTAGACAGGATATTTTAAAGTCTTCATAAGATCCCTCCTTTCATTGATAACTTTAATCAATACCCAAACTCCTCGTTTGACTCCTCCACTCTTTCGTTTACTGCTTCACCTGGAACAGAATTTAGCAGAAGACATCTCTTTTCTAGTTAGCATTTTTTATAAAATTGGTTAACCATTTGATTCGCCTCTTCATCATGCTATGTGAAATGTTTAAGTTGTGGTATTACATATGATCTCCAATAAATCAATTCAAATGGTGTTATGCATCTGGTATAGGACTGGGAAAGACTTCAATTCACATAGTAAACATACTGTATCTATAATTACCAGGCAGTATTTTCCTTTCAGTTTTCTTATTGTTGAGCAAACACATGTAACAGCATCTAATAACGAGCCCCCATATTCAACTCCTATTAGTCATGCCTAGAAATGACAATCTGTTTCTTTGTTCCCTTCTTTAGAAAATCAACTGTTAGTCTAATTTCTTTCACTCCAAAAAACCTTTTCTGTCTTTTAAAACAGTTAAGTTTAAGACCAATATTGTTTTAGATTCTCTATTTTACCAAATCACACCTCTTTTTATCAAAGATATGATAAAAGCAATTTTCATTATGCCAAACCAGAATCCGTATGCTTCTTAAATGAAATATAGACCAAATAATGTTCTTAATGTAGCTATTAACCAAACATTTTTCCCAAATATATTTTCTATAAAGGTCAGATAGGTAGAACTTCATAACTCGTTTTGCTGCAGTTCAAAACGAGCCAATTAGCTCAAACCATCATAACCACAATTAATCAGACTTGATGAGTGTTCCCAAATTATTTCAGAACTGAATGTTATAATAATCCTCTTCATGCACTAATACCATTTATTAATACAACATTATCACAGCCTAACTGTTTATCCCAAACAGTATGCCAGGCTCTGATAAAACTCTCAAATAAAACTTGAAACCAAATTACAATTAAACTCCAAATAAAAGTACATTTAGTTATGTTCTCTTTCTCATTTTTAACCAAATTACATCTAATACCTTTATCAAAACTCTTAAAAACCCTAGATTTTACTATTTTGACTTAAAATGTTATCCCATATACCTTTCCAATTGCTTCCTCATAATTTTTCACATACATTTCCTCAAACCATTCTTTGACCAACACAGCTGGTTTGCTCTAGTATAACTCTTCCAATTGTATTAGAACCAATTTATAAACCAGGGGTTCAATTTCTGCATTTTTACTGAATACCCTCACACATCACAGATTTTCCGCCTATAAATCCAAGTTCTGGTCGGAAAGGCTTCAAAAAAAAAAAACCCTCCCTGTTTGGCTAGGAATTATAACAAATGTTGATCACGCATTTGTTAACCACCAAACTTGGGATTCATCTAAACGAACACATCTATCAGCATTAATACTCACATAATTATGCAGAACTATACCCTCTGGGATCACCTTTGTAAGATCTCAAGTAACAGGACTCTTTTAGCCCCCACCTTTCTCCAACTCTCCTCGGGATTTCTGTAACTTCTTGGTCAAAGAAAAAAGCACGAGATTGATAAAAGTGAGTGATTTCACAATTTAAAAACGTGTTAGACTTTGCACCGAAGGCAATAATGGTCCTTGGAGGACACCTAGTGGATCTTTTTATTTTTTATTTAATTTTTTAAAGAACGACAGATCTGTTTAAAATACCGTTCAGCTCAACCCGACTCCACACAAATATTACTTTTTCACAGATATGTTTAAAATACCGTTCAACTCAACCCGACTCCACACAAATATTACTTTTTCACATCAATTCAATTCTGTAACCCTCTTGTACCGGAGAGGACAAAGAAAAGACACACCACACTCCTCTCTATTTTTATTAAACTCAATCTGACTCCACACAAATAGACAGTGAAAAAGACAAAGACAACGAGTTTAGGGACTCTAACCCCTGGAAAGGACTCGAACCTCCCCTTGGACAAGGACAACGAGTTTAGGGACTCTAACCCCTGGAAAGGACTCGAACCTCCCCTTGGACAAGGACAACGAGTTTAGGGACTCTAACCCCTGGAAAGGACTCGAACCTCCCCTTAGACAAGGACAACGAGTTTAGGGACTCTAACCCCTGGAAAGGACTCGAACCTCCCCTTAGACAAGGACAACGAGTTTAGGGACTCTAACCCCTGGAAAGGACTCGAACCTCCCCTTAGACAAGGACAACGAGTTTAGGGACTCTAACCCCTGGAAAGGACTCGAACCTCCCCTTAGACAAGGACAACGAGTTTAGGGACTCTAACCCCTGGAAAGGACTCGAACCTCCCCTTAGACAAGGACAACGAGTTTAGGGACTCTAACCCCTGGAAAAGACTCGAACCTCCCCTTGGACAAGGACAACGAGTTTAGGGACTCTAACCCCTGGAAAGGACTCGAACCTCCCCTTGGACAAGGACAAAACACAAAAACGGTTGATTTCCCACCACTGTTGGTTTGACTAGGTACGATGAAACATAGTAATCGTCTAAATTTGGTTCTCAGTTCCGAATAGCAGTACTTTGAATTAACAGGTGTTTGCTTACCTTTTTTTATGTTGAGGCCTCTGACGATTACGTCTGTCTCCTCGCACCGGTGTATGGGTCTCTCCCCCGATCCGTCGGTCGGCCGGAACCCTCTGGACTCCCTCTTTTCAGCGTCGGGGTCACCATTTGAAGGATTCAAAATCTTTGTGTCTATTCCAATATGTAATGATGGTAATTCAATGACACAAATCTGTGTTCTAGAAAGAGTGGTCTGGAGTCGCAGAGGTCCGATAATATCAGCTTTAATGCAGCAGTTGGAAATCAACAAGTACAGAGCTCTGGGGTTGTCTACGTTTCCCTACCCGCAACAGAGTTTTGGGCTGGTTCACGAAGTCCAACTGGCTATCTTTCTCTCCCCAGCATATATTTATACAGTGCAATTGAAACACAAGTATTAAAAAAGGGTTGAGCTTGTTCTCTCGTGCATCAGGGAGTTGTTCTTGCCTACGCTTCCCACCTGCTCGGGTGCCGTCTCCACCCGGTTTCAAGGTTGTTTCTGAAAATGAAGAGATAGAGACACAAAGAACAGCCTGCTTCCCACACCCAGTGTGAGACCCAATGTTTAAGCCTGAGCACACTTCTAAGTTCATAACTTTAATAAGCACAATGCATAACTTTAATAAGCACAATATATTCTTTATTATCTGTGTCAATAACAGTTATTCTCAACACAAAATCCTTAAAACTCGTCATTCAAACTGTAGGCTATAGTAACGAACGCGAACCATTCTTGCTACACGACATCGCATTCTGAGGAAATATACCCCAGCTATGATTACCAAAGGAAATGTATTTTGTTTAGAAGGTTCAAAGTATTTCACATGGTTATATATCGGGAGTGGGCCAACACAGTCTATTAATACTCTCTCGAAAGGCTCACCCACCACCGGTATCGGGTAGAGAGGAGCGCGGGGAATCGCCTGATTTGGCTTTCCCGTCAGTTGACAGACATGACATGTTTTTCAGTAATTAACTACATCAGTTTTTAAGCCAGGCCAGAAAAAATGCCTAAGGACACAATCGTACGTTTTGGTGATTCCCAAGTGTCCTGCCCATGCATAGTCATGTCGAAACTGAGTAGGTAGCACTACTTGATGAACAGAATCCGATCCATCGTATTATGGGAGTTCCATTTCCTCATCAAAACCCCTTTTCATAGGAAGTCGCCTAGGTGGTTTTCGGATTGCTGGCTTTAACTGCTGAATCTATTGAAGCAAAACATTTTCGCCCCCCCCCCCCCCTCTACCGGCGAATCAGCGAACAGAGGTAGTGGCTGATAACGATTACGTTGATGTCGTGCACTAGTTTGGGTTGTTGTTCCGTAATGGCGGCGGAGAAAGATGCGAGCAAAGCCATTCGCTCCGTTGTGGCAACGCTGCCGAATATCCAACAGCTAAAGCTGGAGCAAGAACAAGTTTTGCTGAGTTTTGTTGGTGGCCATGATGTTGTGGCCCTCCTCCCCACGGGGTTCAGGAACAGTTTGATTTTCCTGCTACGGCAGCTAGCTCTGTTACAGTAGTGGTGAAGGAATTGGCTAAGGCGAACGCTAGCGATTGGTTATGGCAGATCAGAGTGGCTCTGGGCAGATCCAATAGTTTTAAATTCAACAGAGTACCGCCTACAAGGAAGTAAACGCTTGTCAATGGAGCGAGGCCAGACTCTCTGTACAAATGCAATGTACGAGAGTTTGGTTAGGACCAGGCTACCCCCCCCCCCCCCCGCGCAGGTGTGACGGTTTCCAACAAACCACTCAAGTCCTCATCGCAAACACTTTTGACAGGTGACGACAGATTTATTTTGCTGCAACAAGTTACTCTGTGTATAGATGAAAGTATACATTTATAAATGTGAACACATGAAAACGTAAATCTATATATACACACACTATATACACATGTAATTTATAAATTGTTTATGTCAATTATCATTTATCAATCATTTATTTAAGCTATGTATTATATAATTATTTAAAGTATTTAACCATTCAATTATTTATGTATTTATTTAGTTTTGGCCCCTATAATCCTCCATAACACCGTGGATAAATGAAAGTATAGATAAATAAATGTGAACACATGAATCATTTAATTGGTAATTTATCAATTGTGTATGTCAATTAGGCATTAAATTATATAATTAGTCATTTATTTAAGATTTGTATTATATAATTAGTCATTTATTCAAGTATTTAACCATTCAATTATTTAATTATTTATTTATTTATTTCGTTTTGGCCCCTATAATCCTCCATAGACCTGGGCCCCGTTCGTCGTAAGGGTTGAAGCTAAGTTTAGCCCGTGTCCCTTTAGCCCGTTAACATTAGCGAGATGAGTGAGAACAGCAAATATCGGTTCGTCAACGGCTGATCCGCATCCAAATCATGTGGTTAATTTCAATTAGGCTAAACTTATCAGGGAAATTGCACGTGCACGTCCTACTTCAAAAGGCAGGAAAGGTCGATCATCAAAACCGTGATTTTCTAACGGTATGATGGCGGAAAAGACGAAAGAGAGAGCGGTGATAGGCTATTCTCGCCATCCGAGCAAACTATCAGTGGCGGTTCTACATTGAATTACACCCAGGGCGAGACGCCCTTCGCGCCCCCCCCCCCCCCCACGCTACACGCTAAATGTCTGTTATTACATGCTATATTAATATAACTTTTAGGGAGAAACACTTTTACTTATGACGTTAAGCTATACTTATACCAGAGATCTTATTGGGATTTTTGTTTGAATTGTTTATCACTTGTATTATTGTTTTTATTGATTTTATGTAAAGCACCTTGAGCTACAATTCTTGTATGAAATGTGCTATATAAATAAAGTCTTACTTACTTACTTACTTACTTTGTCACGAAATATAGTTGAAGCAAATAGCAAATGTTCGTCTTTGAAACTACCTACAGATTTGAAAATTCCGTTGGCTAATTACAGGGCCTAACCTAAATAATGAAAATAAATAATAACTGAACTTGTAACAGTTTTGTTGCAAAGCACACTATTATGGTGAAATGTTATCTCGTGTTTGTTGAGTTAAAACCGAAATATTGTTGTTGCATAGCAAGCATCATAGCAAAAAGGCTAACAAACGTAAGAGTTAGCCTATACCCATTTTTTTTCAATTCGCCATTTCACACAATTAAAAAAAACAAAAATGTGCAGGAACTTTAGGCCTATATTTATAATATTATGAATTGTCCGTTCCATTTGGGAGACCCAGTCAGATGAGCTGTCCCTCCCCTTTTTTCACACTGCTTCTGTACACGGCACCTTCTCAGCAAGCAGGGGTGCCTGCAGCTGCCTGAAGGGGGCGACAATTTGCCAATTCCCCACACAGTGAAATGATAGAAAAGAGAAAACCGCTTCGCGGGCAGAGATTTTTATTTATTTATTTTATACTCGTGCGCCCCCCACATGACATGAAAAAATGCCGCCCCGGGTGGCTGCCCGGTCCGCCCGTGCCTAAAACCGCCCCTGCAAACTATTATAATGAGTCTGTCTCTACGAAGACAATAAGCATATTATCATGGCTAAGTCAAACACTGCCGCTGCCAGAGCAAGACAAGCAGCTTGGCAAAAAATTGCCGATAAGCTATAAATGCGAAAGTTCTGGGGAAATGTATAGGCTCATCTTAAGTTATGAGGATATATGTAGGCTACTGAGCTTATATCATGTACTATATATGTGTATATGCATGTAGGCCTATGTGTAAATCCCTCTTTGATTTCATTGACTGGGACATGGCCAGGGAATATGATGAATTGATTCATCAGCTGGTTAAGCGCCAAGTACACTTTTCTTACAGCAACGCATGCTGCGGCTTTGCCAATGTTTTCTGCATCGCCTATACTGTATAAACATTTAGCCTATACCTGACGCAAAAAAACTCAAGGCTATGCAGAGTCTGAAGCACAGTTAAAGTTTATTGTCAATTTCTTCACATGTCAAGACATAAAAAGGAATCGATATGACGTTTCCCACTCTCCCACAGTGAAACATAAAAAGCACAGGCACAACAGATAAGACAAGACATTTCCTAAAACATAGCGTTACATATTCACATACAGCAGCATAAGCTCATAATAAAGCATAAAGCTTGCTGCGGCGTGTGATATTTGCAATGTACGGCCCGAGAAGGTCTTGCAAATAAATGAGTCCTTGTCCGCTGAATCGATATCGCTCAAAGAAGAGCTCATCCGTGTGAAATAAAGGATCTTGGCAATCGCGAAGAACTCTATTGGTATGGAAAGCTAATCGAACTAAATTATAGCTCCTTGGTCAACTGGGTCTCTCAAAAAGGGAGCTGCCATGTTATTTTCCGGGGGTGTGGCAAGCTTATCCAGCTACAGTTACGTTAGCCTGCTCTGGAGCAGGTTAGCTAATTGATATGTTACTATGGTGATTTATCGAAAGTTGCTTCCACGAACCAAAGAGGGGCGTTTTTTTTTATCTTAGCCTGAAAATTAGCTCGCTAAACCGCTTAGCAAGCTACGACGAATACCCCCCAGGGCCCTGTACTACGAATCAAGATTTGGCGGTAACTTCAGGTTTAACCCAGGGTTTTCTGTATCACGACGGTGGATCACTTGTTACCGGGGTCAATCGCGATGGTAACTCATGCTGAACGCCTAACCTGGTTGGGAGCAGGTTAAGTTGGAGATCAGAGATCAACTGGTAAAGCACCGCCCACTGACCCATTAATTCTTGATGATAATGGCGTCACCGTTCTTAGAAGATCCTGTGGAGCTTGGTGCGCGGATAGTGAGAGGTGCGCTCAGAAGATCCAGAACATTTAGATACCGACAAAACCCTTTGGCATTCCCTGATGAGTATTTTTATGAAAGATATAGATTCTCAACAGAGGGAATTACGTATCTTTGCCAGCTTCTTGAACCGTATGTTGCCAATGCGACACATCGAAGCCGTGCGGTCACAGTCCCACAGACAGTATGCATAGCGTTGAGTTATTTCGCTATGGGTACTTTTATAGTGTGGGGGATGCGGAGAACCTGAGCAAGGACACGGTCTGCCGCGCATTTCGCAACGGATTTTCTTTAACGGCTGTTGCCACCATATTGTGATTAATGGAGTGATTAAAAAGAGATATCAAGTGTCCTCTGTAAAAACTTTGGACTTCAATATGTTGACAAAATGAAACAAAGATTTTCATTCTGTCTTCATGATCTGATTTCCTTTCATGAAATGTATGCAAATTATATAATTTTACAACTTAATGCATCATTTGCTAATTTAAACATACATTTACAGGAAACGAGTAATGAAAACAATATTTGACATATTAGTTATCAACTGGGGAGGTTTCATGTTGATATGTATGTTATCCCTATTCACTGGGGTGTCTCCCCTTAACCCCTTCTGTTGTCCTTGGGTTGCTTTGACCCATTTTCTAATCATTTCCATCAATCATCAGAAATTTGGGTTTCTTTCAACCATAACATTTCAAACCAAAAATAACGTATGGTACCGTACTATGCTCTTCACAAGTTAAATAAATGATCATTTCACTACTTTCATTGAATTTTGATGTTTTATTTACGTATATAGCATTTTTCAAGAACAATAAATATGACATTGAAAGAAATTGTGAAAACACCCACAAAAGACTCAAAGGCACAACAAAAATCTTTGGGCCAAAAAGCCACAAAAAAAGTAAAAAGACAAAAACTTTGAAAAAAGTTTAACAAATACATCCTCATGTGTTCTCCCTTTCCTTGGAACACAGAAAAAGAATGTCAGTGTAACTTAAGTTTAGTGTCATTCATTCATACATTCAGTCATGTACTACCTTCTTCTCATATTCCAGTTTTTCTATCTCCAGCCTTGTTTTTTTTTATTAAAAGCCCCTTGTATTCTATATCGAGCTCCTCCTGTCCTCTGTTCTTTTATACAGAGCCCTCACATTGTCTGCTCCAACCTGAAACAAAAAGAACATTGTCCTTTTGCAAGGCACACTTGGAGAAAGTTGAAGGTGCCCATTTGACTACTGTGTCAAGATTCATTGCTTATCTTGTGTCCGTCTTGGCCTTGAAGTGGAGGCCCTAGGCTCAGGGGGAGTCAGAAGTTCCTTTTCCTGCTGAGTTTAACACATGAGCACTTTAAGGACTTGCCTCTCTCATGTTCAGACCACCACCATTAGCAAGTCATTACAGACACTCACCATCTGTGTTGCAAGTGGTAAAAAAAAAAAAACAAGTGTACCCCCAAAGCGTTCTCTGAGCAGGCAGACAGTTTCCTCATCTAGGACCTCCACCTGAGAAAGTAAATGGCCTATTTGATCAAAATTCAGCAACCACATATGGCATACATACTGGCGTATGACTATTAGTTTCACTGTTACCTCTATGGCACAGTGGGACGACAGTGGATGGTGTCAGCAACACCACTGTATTTCCTGTCACTGCAAAGAACAGTAATACATTTCACTCCTACTACAATATTCATAAATAATTGTTGAATGAACATTGTCACTTAGATTACTTGAAACATACCCTGTACATATGCCTGGGTTTCCGAGCTGCTGCCACCAGGGTCTGAAGAAATGCCCCCTTCCACTCCTTCCATCATGGGGCGACCCTGATTGCTGGAGGGGGCCAGCTCCTCAGCAGAAGTGAAGTCCTGTGTAGGAGGGCCCCCCCTCCAGTTGTCTTTGCCTAATTTTTCTTCCTGTTGGCTGCAAGCAATTTCATTGTTCTATAGGCCCTTTGTATACCAATATCCTACAAAAGGGACTGACTCAGGCAATTCAGCCTTGTACTTGTTGGCCTTAAAATATGTGCAAGTTTTGCCTACTGCTACTTACGGTTTGAATTATGTTTTTATATGAATTTTTTTATTTGCTCCCACGATAATTTGTCACTGCCAGGGTTGCAACTAAAATACTACAGCAACAACAGTTTAACGTTATGGAATGCACAAGTGTAATTATGGTCACATCTTGTGCCTGGGGCGGTAATATCAATAAGTCATGTAGTTTACACATTTACAGGGTCTGCTATTTTCTCCCAGCTTCCCCTCGATTTGGCAGCAGCGATTGTGTTGCTTTTTGCCTGTATTATATGTCTGTATTCCTGATATGTTTGTATTACAATATGTCACCCAGGAGGAGCAGACAAAGTTAAGATTGTCTGCTCCTCCTGCGTGAAATATGCGGCTCTTGTTTTGTCCATGATTGCGATTGGACATACGGTGCAAACACCACCCCTTTTATGTGAATGCGCACGTCTCTAGATTGGAAAGATCTGGGTTGAGTTAGAGAGTTGATAACCACCGTTGTGATACCGCTTATCGTGATTGTGGTTGTTAGGGTTCGTGAAGCCGGGTAACTGAAAGTAATCCAGAGCATGTTGATCTTCATTCGTAGTACAGGCCCCAGGGCAGAAGGGCAGACAAAATTATCGTTAGTGCTGCTCCTGTGTCACGTAGTACCTGTATTGGCTGACGGTTCCTTCACTCAGGGAAACCAAATCGCTAGAAATGAATGGGCTATACCCACACTCAAGCTCCTTGGAGCACTCAAAGCCAACACTTGTAGGTTTCTTTTGAGGGGGAGACATGGGTGGCCTAGGCTTGTTCTTTAGAGTAGGACAGTCAGCAGTTAAGTGGCCTTTACAATGACAATAAAAGCATTCCCTCACATCCTTACCCAGTGCAGAGGGAGTGTCAGCTGAAGAGCGAGCTGATCTAGCCACTTGCAAAGTGTTTGTCCTGTTCTCAGAAGCAGGCGCAGTAAAAACAGTCTTATGCTTTAATGTGTATTCGTCTGCCATCACGGCTGCCTCTGCCAGTGTCGGCACCTTCCGTTCCTTCAAGTGAACAACTATTGTCTGGAAGATAGTTCTTAATCTTTCAGTAACAATACTTCACGTAAACCTACATACCGTAAATCCTCAAATAGTGTCCGGGGCTTTTATTTACATAGGCTGCACAGCGCACCGGCCTGTATTTGGGGCAGGCTTGTATTAGGGGCAGGCCTTTATTTCTTACTTACCGGTATCTTCTGTTATAGAATTGTATTATTTAAATAAAATAATGGGCATAATTACAGTAGGCTAATATCATTCATTGCATATGCGTTCAGCACTTCCTGCAACCATTTACCGATAGGCTACCGGTAGAATGAAACCGGTAGACCTATAGCTAATCAATTTTCTGGAGACTAACCATTTAGAAATTAATCAGTAATAAACCAGTGTCAGTCTTAAGATACATCGTTAATGCAGATATTTTCCAATGTTCTCAATTACAATCAAGCAAGTCAAAAATTTCACTCGGCCAAAAAAAAAGTTTATCGCGTATAGCGCTTTATTTGCAGTGTCAACGTAACAATAAATATCTGGTCCTGTCAAAGGACAGCAATCACAGAACGAACAGGAGACAACCCAAATCCAGGACTTAGACTAGGTCTATCATATTACGCAACTACCAAATTCATCAGCAACATCTGAATGGGCATATAGCCATTAAGCTACGGTCAAATGGAGCAAACAAACTCCGAACTAAATGGACCTTGCAAAATAGGCCTACATCTAAACATAATACTTAGGTCTACATCCAAAGCTCACCAGTAATGAGGCAACATTTGTACAGCTATTCGGCGTCCCCCTCAACACCCTCTTCCCCATCCTCATCATCGAGAACAACAAGTTCATTATTAAGCAGCTCCTCTTCGTCGTTCTCCTCATCCTGGGCTACTTGCGTGCGGTTCTCCTCCCCCCGCTGCCGGAGCTGCGCCAGCGCATCCCTACCAGCGGCGCATGGCTGTCCCGCTTTGAAGCAATGGATGAGATCATCTTCACTCCCGTCATCTTTCAGTGTCAGTCCACAAACTTTGAAGGACTTTCGGATCATGTCCTTGTCCAGCTTCTCCCAGGCAGCGACTACCCAGTTAACGAGCAGGTGGCGGGCAGGGGCTCTCATGTTACCTCCAGCAGTATATTCTTTATCTGAGTCCCCGGCCATCCATAAATCATACGCCTCGTGTAGACTCTGCTTGAACGGCTGGTTCCACATAACATCTGGGGCTTGGATGTACTTAGTGCAGCCGCCAGGGATAACTGCAGTTGTGACATTATAGCCACATTTGAGTTCAGCCTTAGTGGCGGCGCTGATGTGGCATCGATATGCATCCCAGGCTAGGAGCCGTGGGGTGAAACTGAATTTCCCGACGACTGACTGTAGCCAGTCTGATGTCAGGCTGTCGTTCATCCAGCCATTCGCTGAAGTTGCAATCACAGCGCTTACTTTCTGTTGTTGCATTCGAGCCACTTCACGCACAGCCCCTTTGAAAACGATGTACGGCTTAAGTTTGGTACCATCGGCCTTGGCAGCCAGGATCACTATGAGATGGCTCTTCTCATGCCCTGTAGTTTTTAAAGCCACGCTTTTGGCCCCTCGCTTATCCACCGTTGTGGACGACAGCATATCAAACCAGACTGCTGTTTCGTCCATGGCAATTATGTCTCTCTCCATAATATTTTTGGAGGCGATTACTTTTCCCACGTAGTCAATGTAGGAAACCAGCTTTTCAACCACCTGGTCTGGGTCTTTCTGAGACACCGTTGTACGTCTCCTTACTGAAAACCCATTGCGCTCCAGAAATCTCTGGAGCCAGCCCCTGCTTGCCACGAAGCTACAGTCTCCACTGTCCCTCACGGAGGGAAATATTTCCAAAGCTTTATTTTGTATCATCTTTCTAGTTACCCTAGAATGCCTATCGCGGACTGAAAAAATCCATTCGACCAGGCTGGTCTCCATATCCAGGCTAACCTTTTTCCTACCTCCACCTGCTAGTCGGGCTCTGTTCTTTTTGGTCGCATTGAATTCATTCTTCTGCTTCTTCCAATATCGAATTTGTTTTGGGTCTATATTAAACTCCTTCGCTGCCTTTTCTCCCGAATGTTCTTCTGCGAACTTTAAAACCTTCTCTTTGAATTGTATGTCGAATTTTCGCCTTGGCGCCATAGTGCACTGCTTTATTATCTCTTTGAAAAAAGTAGCCTAGCCAACTAAAACGTTAAAGATAAACAACAGTAGGCTACGATACGTGCATTTAGGCTAAACAATAACAAATTCGCCTAGTAGGCCTACGTGGTTAAATGTCTTTTTTTATTGGCAACAGTCCATGAAATTAGCCAATAACATTAAACATAAGGAGAACATGTATTTATGAAATATTACTTTAACATTTTTTTTTTTTTTTTACCCCCGGCCTGTATTTGGGGCCCGGCCTTTATTTGTCCGTATAGACCACGCCCCCGGCTACTATCTGAAGCCCGGCCTTTAATTGAATCCCGGTCTTTATTTGAGGATTTACGGTATTTCCTCAGAATGCGATATCATGGAGCAAGAAGGTTGGTTCGCATTCGTTACTATAGCCTACGGATGACGAGTTTTAAGGATTTTGTGTTGAGAATAACATCTGTTATTTACACAGATAACCGACATTATTCTCTTGAGTTCTATAACAAAGAAAGTATAATCTGTCTCCCCCTCAAGACGAAATCCTTCACTTTTTGATTCCGAGTGGTTCGCGCGTGCTCCCGCGAGGGGGTGCCTTTCATGGAAGCCGTGCATCTGATGGCACAACACCTGTTTTGTACCTGTTTTGCCGCAACAATCTACCCTTGTGCAGACTCCGGTAATAGTCATAGGCCTATTTCCGTGGTGGAGGAGTAAATTTCGGTAATCTCCGTTGTATTGATTGTAAGGATTATTGCTGACTGTGGATACTATCCCTGTCAAAATGTCTTTGGTGAATGCGCAATCACTTACGAACAAAACATTTAAAATGATTTCTTCTTATCACATCATCTGGACTTTTTATTTGTCTCTGAAACTTGGCTTAAAGGTCCCATGACATGCTGTTTTTGGATGCTTTAATGGTCCCCTAATACTTTATCTGAAGTCTTCCGACCTGCCGTTTCTGTGTCTGTAGCTTTAAATGCTAATGAGGAGGGGAGAGGCGGGGCAAGGTGTAGGGTGGGGGTGTGCTGGCCTATGTAGAGACAACAAGGTAAAATTAGTACTCAATGTATTACTTTGTATATATTACAGGTGCAAGAAGATAGAAGCTAAGCATGTTTAGTCTCATCTGATCACCCTGGTTTGCAAAGGTGCACACTCATAGTCATTTCAATGAGGGGAAAGGCGTCTATCGCGCGCGCCATTACACCAACAGCAGAACGGTTATCCAAATAACAAAGAAGGGTGCAACACTGGCGTTACACCAACTTCATTAGTTAGTATTACAGTACACACACAGTAGACTTTGCCAGTCCTAGACTCCAGTGAAATGCAAGTTTGGTGGGGACATTTTTTGTTCCCACTAGTCCCCCCACTAGTCCCACTCAGTCTGTGGAACCTAAAATAGGTGTAAATTTGACTTAGAATACGTGAACAGAACACATGCTACCATCTAATATCACTTATATTTATATTTTTCTTTAAGCAAGGGCAAAAGCATAGTTAACACGTTCATTCAATTATAAATGAACAAACAAAAACTAAAAACTAATAGATTTGGCTCCGAACGTTTCAGGCCACACAAGAACAGCCTAACTTTTGATTTGCCACAATGCAGTGGTGTGGTGCCACATAATGTTAATCACATAATGTATTGGTTGCATAGCAAACAATAAACATAAAGTACATTATGTCTTTTATATAAACAATGCAAAACAATATAACATGAATGATATATACCGAAGGAGGTCATATAAGATGATGGTTGTGAAGACATTAAAAAACCATTGTGCATCATCCAAATTGACACTGACGGAGGAATAGAGTACAATGGTCTTGTGAATAGTAAACCATAGTCAAAGAGATAAAGAGCTGAAATGACTTGACACTTCCCTTCTTGTTATGGTGTCTGATTTATTTTGAATGTGAATATGATGATTATGTCAATTAGATGTCATATTTGTCAGTCACGGAAGAGGGGAAATGTCTGATTATAATAAATCTACAACTCAATTAGCAAAAGTGAATTAAACATGAAAATACATGGTAACACTTAAAACAAAATTTCAACAGGGATGTGTCGCTCATCTAAACATATTAATGTGACAGAATACTTCCAAAGAATTTAATAATGATTGTTAATGTTGCCAGCATCTTTTTTGTTCGCTCACAGTTTCTCAATCTCCAAAAGCAATGCGCTACAGTGGCCCATAAATGAAGCGTCTCTGTATAAAGGTGTCGTCATCCTCTAAAATGAAACAGTTTTTTGGTTGATTTTTTCACCCTCTGTCTTTCCATCCTCGTACCTAGACTTTTAGAGTTACTGGGGTGTAGTCTGTGTGCATTACTTAATGTGCATTAGTTAATTAGGCTTCTGCAGTAAACTGGTGCAGTGAAGTAACCTTATTCATCTGGGTTTTTTCTTCTCACCTCTCTTCCAGTTCCACGGTGGCACAGCCCTCAGAGAAGCCCCCGTCCCCCTTGGTGTGGGAATAGCTGCTGCCATGGCCACTCTTGCCCAAACCATCCTGCCCCCCCCCCCCCTCCTGCACACTGGACTACTGGGAACAAAAATTGTCCCCACCAAACTTGCGTAGCATTTCACTGGAGTCTAGGACTGGTAAAATCCACTGTGTGTGTACTGTAATACTAACTAATGAAGTTTCAGGGAAGAATCAACCACTGCTAGCTGGGTTGGAAGGGGGTCGCAAGAAGGCATGTGTGTATGCAAGTTTGCTTGATCGCACTGTTGTTTAGATGCAAAGTGTGAGAAGGACGCACGCACACAAACATGTACAGTTAGGTCCATAAATATTTGGACATTGACACAATTTTCATCATTTTGGCTCTGTATACCACCACAATGGATTTGAAATGAAACAATCAAGATGTGCTTTAAGTGCAGACTTTCAGCTTTAATTTCAGGGTATTTACATCCAAATCAGGTGAACCGTGTAGGAATTACAATACATTTTATATGTGGCCCCCCCCTTTTTAAGGGACCAAAAGTAATTGGACAATTGGCTGCTCAGCTGTTCCATGGCCAGGTGTATGTTATTCCCTCATGGGAGTTCGTTATTTCATTGACAAGGAGCAGATAAAAGGTCTAGAGTTCATTTCAAGTATGGTATTTGTGTTTGGAATCTGTTGCTGTCAACTCTCAATATGAAGTCCAAAGAGCTGTCACCATCAGTGAAGCAAGCCATCGTTAGGCTGAAAAATCAAAACAAACCTATCAGAGAGATAGCAAAAACATTAGGTGTGGCCAAATCAACTGTTTGGTACATTCTTAAAAAGAAAGAACGCACTGGTGAGCTCAGCAACACCAAAAGACCCGGAAGACCACGGAAAACAACTGTGGTGGATGACAGAAGAATTATTTCCCTGGTGAAGAAAAACCCCTTCACAACAGTTGGCCAGATCTAGAACACTCTCCAGGAGGTAGGCGTATCTGTGGCAAAGTCAAAAATTAAGAGAAGACTTCACCAGAGTAAATACAGAGGGTTCACCACAAGATGTAAACCATTGGTGAGTCTCAAAAACAGGAAGACCAGATTAGAGTTTGCCAAAAAACATCTAAAAGAGCCTGTACAGTTCTGGAACAACATCCTATGGACAGATGAGACCAAGATCAACTTGTACCAGAATGATGGGAAGAGAAGAGTATGGAGAAGGGAAGGAACTGCTCATGATCCAAAGCATACCACCTCATCAGTGAAGCATGGTGGAGGTAGTGTTATGGCGTGGGCATATATGGCTGCCAATGGAACTGGTTCCCTTGTATTTATCGATGATGTGACTGCTGACAAAAGCAGTAGGATGAATTCTGAAGTGTTTCGGGCAATATTATCTGCTCAGATTCAGCCAAATGCTTCAGAACTCATAGGACGGCGCTTCACAGTGCAGATGGACAATGACCCGAAGCATACTGCGAAAGCAACCAAAGAGTTTTTTAAGGCAAAGAAGTGGAATGTTCTGCAATGGCCAAGTCAATCACCTGACCTAAATCCAATTGAGCATGCATTTCACTTGCTAAAGACAAAACTGAAGGGAAAATGCCCCAAGAACAAGCAGGAACTGAAGACAGTTGCAGTAGAGGCCTGGCAGAGCATCACCAGGGACGAAACCCAGCGTCTGGTGATGTCTATGGGTTCCAGACTTCAGGCTGTCATTGACTGCAAAGGATTTGCAACCAAGTATTAAAAGTGACAATTAGATGATTATTAATTATGATTATGTTAGTTTGTCCAATTATTTTTGGTCCCTTAAAAAGGGGGGGGCCACATATAAAATGTGTTGTAATTCCTACACCGTTCACCTGATTTGGATGTAAATACCCTGAAATTAAAGCTGAAAGTCTGCACTTAAAGCACATCTTGATTGTTTGATTTCAAATCCATTGTGGTGGTATACAGAGCCAAAATGATGAAAATTGTGTCAATGTCCAAATATTTATGGACCTAACTGTACATGCAGCTCAACGGGCTGGTGTAGGGCTCCATTCGTGGATTTGTGTTGCAGGCTACAAAGAGACCACGTGATCTGCCTCCCACCCCAGAATGCCACACATGGCTCATGTACATTTCCATACATTCATAGTTCATCACTTCTTTATGAAGGGAGAGAGAGGGTATCATGACCCTGTCCTAGCCAGAGACCCCCTCCCCCACACACACACACCAACCATAGTGTTTAATTGACAATCTTTTATTTGTGTTGTACTGTTGGAATAGTGGTGATTTTGTTTACTTTGTTCAATTATTATTCCTGCTGATTATTTTTGCTGTTCTGTGCTCTTTTGTTAGTTGGGTCGGGAGGGGTTATGGACGGAAGTAGCAGGTCTTGTAGTCTATAGGACAGTCATTCTCTGCAAATCGTCCGTCCCTTGTTCCTGTGATATTCATCTATAGTCCCATATTGTCATCCACATTGTGACTAAGTCTACCCAAATATGGACAGATAGGAACACTGTATATGCAGACTATCCAAACTAGTAAGACATAGTTGTGAATCCAACAAGAGGTGAACAGTACATGAAAGATTTCACACAGATATAAGTATGTTTAACTAGACTTACACCTATGATGAGCTAAAAAAGAATATAATAAACCTCCTAATATACAAAATAATATACTCAAACAACACACCCAAACGAATTGTCAACATTTTCATGATTTATCTTGACAATTACCAACATCCACCATTACTCATTCATACTAGCAAACAATTATGAAGATGAGTCACAGAAAAAAAATCATTTTATTGGCTCTGTGGTGATAACCCATCAAATACAGTAATACAATGAGTGGCACATACAAGTAAACATGAACAATATGGATGGGAGGTACTCATTTTGAAAGGCCTCATATTGCTTTCATTATTAACACCCCTGTAACGGGACTGTAAATGGATATTTAATAATGCATGAGAAATGTGTGCTTTTCTTATGTTGGTCCTGTGAAAGTTGTGTGCGTTTACAAGCAACAAAAGGTAGGAATTCTATCTATGCCTGCCTAAATCCAGACAACAGATTTCATTCTTACACAAGCTACTGCTGTGGAAGGAATGACCCAGTGAGAAGGGTGAGAATGACAGTTACAGTTCAACAGAGGAAGACTTTTTTTTTCACCAACTGCAACACAGGTGTACAATACCCTCAAGGTTACATTTCATAAAAAAGACAAATCAACTTGTTTTCGCACATTAAAGTAGAGGTATTACACAAGATGGTAGATGCATACAAGCTACCTGAGCTTTGTCAAGATTCATCAGTCCACTGTAATGGGTCACAATGATGATGTCAACAAAATACCATTGTACAACAGTGACAATAGACTGCAGAGCTTGAAGAACTCTCAACAGCCACATGTACCAGCCTTCAAACAGCACCACAAAAGGGAAAAGAGCCCTTCTGTACACACAGATAAAACGTCTTAAATGTTATAGACAGATTCAGACCCAGGGGTGTAAGTTTGTTTCAAACTGTTTTCAGACTTCTTTTTTTTATGACGATGCAGCTGTTAAATATAATTTTCTGTGTGTGGGGGATGGGCAGACAGATTTGCAAAACATGTCCCATCCCAGACATGTCCCACCCATGTAAAATAAAACCAGCACCCGACCTCAGGTTCAGGAGAGCCAGCTTGGCAATTCCCCTGCGTTTGTATGACATGGATGAATAACAACATGGCTGAGATGATCGGTTGACCTGTGAGGTCACAAGGACGGAGCTTCTGGACTCCAGAAGAGGATCCTGGTCGGGCTTCACTCGTCCACGGGCTTCAGGACGAACACGGCGTCGTCCAGGACGTAGTAGTCCTTGTACATGTCCCCCTCGCACAGGTAGGGAAGACGAGTAACCGCCTCCACCTCAAACCCCGCCCCCCGGAACACCTCATTGGACAGGTTCGTCACTTGCTCCTCCCACGTCTTGCCCTTCACTTTCAGGTGCTCTTGGGGGCGCTGCCATTTGCCACCTGCCATTTGCCACCAACACCAACACAGACACACAAACAACATCAAGTTAGTAAGTAATGCATAGCTTAGTAAAAAAAAGCCTCACCATTGGCTCCTAAGAACAGCATCAACAACTCACTATATTCTCAAAAAACACTCACTAAACCCTTAACAACAGTGACTGCCAACCAGTGAGACGAGAGGACGGGCGACTGACCTATCTCCACGTAGGGCTGGAAGGGCAGCACTGCGGCTAGCAAGAGTCTTCCTGTCCTGGGCACCAGCGCCTGCCTGATGGCCCTGAGGAGCTCCAGGGGCTCGTCACAGCGGTCCAGCAGGTTCAGACAGCTGATCAGGTCGTACTGGATGCCAGCCTGCTGCCACTCCTCTATACCCAAAAGCCTGGTGGAGGGGAGAGGGGGGGAAAAGGAGGGAGGGGGTGGGATACAGACAGGGGGACATTGTAAGGTATCATCACAATGCATTACTGCATGTGTATTTCCTGTTCTCAAGGGGGGAGGCAAAGTGTGTGCGTGTGTGTGTAAGCATCTACAAACGAGAGGGACTCACTTGTAATTCCTCCTCTGAAGATGCCACTTCATAGGCAGGGAGACCTCCGTGGCGTACACCTCTCTGAAGTGAGCCCCCATGACATCCGTGACTCCCCCATCCCCGGCCCCCAGGTCCAGCAGTCTCTCTGCCCGCCACTCGGGGGCGATGCGGAGCAGCCGGCGGAACTGATCCGCAGAGAACACAAACATGGAGCCACGACTCAGGAACCTGAGAGGAGGACGGGGTTGGAGGGAGGGAGATATGAGACAGGGAGACTTTAGTAGCTTTATTCTGTGCTGCTGATGAGCTGAAAAAGGGAGAGCTCAGAGAGACAGACAGAGAGAGAGGAAGAAAGAAAGATGTGAATGAGAAAGAATGGAGTAGAAAATGAAACCCATTTCAAGTTCCTACCCGTTGATGGATGTGCGCGAGACGAGCGGGCTAAGGACTGTGGACACAAAGGAGTGGTAGAGCTGAGTAAACATCCAGCCTGACTTCTCAACGCTGCGTCTGAGGAAAGCTTGAGTGTCGGAGTCCAGGTGGCTCTGGACAAACAAAGGTTGCATCGCCTCCCCGAGAAGGTCGGGGGTACACCGATACCACTTGAGGGTGCGGAGAGAGAGAGACAAGCTCGAACAGATTCGCCACCACAACACATGGAAGCGATGTACAGCTCATCAAGTGACTGACACATGTCCCTCTGAGAAATATTTGGTAACATAATTTTTCAACCCAAATTAAGTAACAACATACCTCCTGCGTTTCGAGCGTGGTTGCTTCGCTTTCGCTCACCATGTTCATGAAAAAGGAACGGGCGAGTGGACTCCGCACGTATTTACCCGTCCACATTCTTCTAATGGCGAGAAGAAATGCGATGTATCCTACCACCCACGCTAGAAAGAGCAATGTCCTCAGCTGTAGATAACACATATTGACAGTAGCTCAACACATACGTGTGAATGAGATACCCGCCGATCAAGCAGAATGACCGACCAACACGAAATAACAACCAGACATGTGTAATATAAGATGCAGAAGGAAAACCATCCAGTTGAGAGTGCACACGTAACCCTACTGCACGACTTAAGCTACTGCTAACAACAAATACACAAACCTTAGGGTGTGGTTGGCTTTTGAAATCCACATGTTATCTATTAAGCGCCTTAATCCGTAGAGTGTATAGATTTTGGTTGTTTGTTAAATACCTAACTATATCAAGACTTCTTTTTCGTGACTCTCGAAAAGTAAACAACAAATTAGTTCCCGTGTGGTACTTCCTGTGTTACCTTCAAATGTGTCCTGAATTACAGGTGTCGAATTGACCACCTCCAGTTGAGCTCATATTTCTTTATTAGCCTTTTATTACAATTCGTATGTGACTGTATTAGACACATGATATACAGAGACAAATTAAAGACGAGAAAGGCAACATAGTACTGTCCTAAATTGGATATTAGGTTTGGGTAGGAAGTGTCACTGGCAGTCAAATGAATTATTGTCCAAAACCTCCAATCTAGCCAGGTTCCAGGCGGAATATGCAACATACGTATATAAACATACGTATATTTGGTGAGAAACGGACTCATGTATTTGCACTGTAATAGTAGTAGTACCAAAGATACTGAGATTTGAGACGCAGGTGCTAACTTCAGTGGCCTCCATATTTACTTCCGTACGACAGCGTGCTACGTGTGACGTCTTTGTTGTGCGCGGAAGGATACGCTTCGAGACACACCCCTTTTGGCATGGAAGAAAGACGGGAGACCGCGGTCCGAGTTCTTTTGTAGATTTTACAACAAAAGAGAATAAAATTGTATGCCACAACTGTACAATATATGAACGACTTAACGTTTAAGGAATAAGACAAAAATGCATGCCTGGTAAGTTCATTGCTAATGCCACAGTTTGCTAACGTTAGCCAAATTAGCTATGCTAGCTAACGTTGTGGTCAGAATTTGAGTCCTAACCCTACGTTGGCAAGCCATTAGAACAGCGACCCTGGTCACGGTTTTCTATAGGTCACCGATTTCGGTACAACACCGGGATCCCCCTGGCACTTTTCAGAAATTCCAACATCATTCATTTTCCATCGGAGTCCTTCGAAATCTTTCCCACGGCATTGTGGTTTACTCGGGGTCGGAAAACGGGCATGCGAATAGAAAAATAGAACCCGATCCCTGATGCCAATTTTAATCGAATTTCGGTTGTGTACAGTAGTACAAACTTGCCGCCACGTTGAGCTGCACTAAGCGATTAAGAATCTACCATTACTGTACAAAATACATTAGTCTACCTTAAAAGTACAGTTTACGTACGTTATCTAACTTTTCAGTTGAGCAGCGATCGGCAGGGAATAATTGGGCGACCAGGTCACTGGAGCCCTCAGGGGCCGCAAGACTACAAAGGCTTTTACAATTTTGTAAGTGCATATAACGTTTGATGTATTTACTTTTCATAGCAAATTCCTTGTATTTGAAATCGTACATGGCAATACATCTGTTTCGTTTTTTCAGGCTATAACAGTATCCTACATAAGGAAAATAACCTACCGAATAGTATAGGCTGGTATACAGTTTGTGCATTGACAGTCGCCTTTTTGTCCTCACGCAGGGGTATAAACGGGTTGTTAACAGATATGCCTAAAGATAGCCATACGTGGTGCGAGAAGAGGCGCGAGGCGAGGCGCGAGGCGACCCGCCGTGCACGAGCAGCAGAGACAGACGAAGCACGAAACGCACGCCTAGCTAAGAATCGGATGAGCTTGAGCCGTGCGCGAGCCGAGGAGACCCCAGAGCAACGAGCGGAGCGTCGGGCAACACACGCCGTGCGCCGTCGGCAAGCAAGAGCCAAGGAAACACCGGAGATGCGAACAGAGCGTCGCGCAAGGGACGCCATGCGCATGCGGGAAGTTAGGGCAAAGGAAACACCAGAGATGCGAGCGGAGCGTCGGGCAAGGAATGCCGTGCGCTGTCGGGAAGCCAGGGCAAAGGAAACACCGGAGATGAGAGCGGACCGTCGGGCAAGAGACACCATGCAACATCAGGATATGAGGGCAGATGACGTGTCGGAGATGCAAGTGGAGCGAGTTGGCACTAGTTTGAACAATATAGACATGTATACCTAAATGCAGACGTTTTGGTTACTCACAATCACCTTTTGAATTGCTTATTTATTTACTCGTTTTTCTACGGTTTCACTATTGATTTATGAATGCATACAATTGCATCTTATTAAAGGCACAACTAACATGATCCGTGACTGTTACGCATTCATTGGGAGGAGTTTTGCTTGTTAAATTGTGTTGCCACATAATGAGAACAGGACACTGAGGTCTGCACGCTTCTATCAGGTGAAAATCTCACACCTGGCGCTGGGCAAGAATGCTCCAAGGTACTTCTGATATTCGACCCTTCTAAGACAAACCAAACTTAAGTACTGGACCAAGTGATTGCACTGCTATGAACTTTGTTGTTGGTGAACAAAAATTAGTACTACAGTTTAATAATAACATCTCGATTCTTATTAAAATGTCCCCAATCCGAGGGCTTTGAGTGCAAGAAAGGTGCATTGCAAATAAAATGAAATATTGTCTATAGGAAGAAGCCAATGCTCAAAATCCCCCTTTTGTTATTTGACATTGAAATGTTGTCATTAGTTGGTGTAGCCATTCTTTATTCACGGTTGAAAAAAAGTATTGTATAAAAGGTAATTATCAAATGTATAATTGTAATTTATCTATTAATAATACAATTATGTTGGTCATTCCCAACCCGATGTGTGAGGATAACTTAATCTCAGGGCTTTGCCAACGAGGTAAGGACTACATGACTGGCCTCCTCTCCCCCTGCTGACCACACCAGGACGGACAGCAGGATCGCTGTGTCTCCCTGGCCATCTGTTTCTGTTTGATGGCTGTGGAATGTAAGCACCATGCCTGTGAGTGAATAGGGTTCCTCCTTTTATTACCTCTACCAGCCCCTAGAGCGCGGTATTTCCTCTATTTTCAACAGCAAGTTTTGGTAGGAGCAAGTTGCCCATACTGACACTAATTCACAGCCAAAATGGTTTCATAAATGAGAAGAAATGTTCACACCTCCTGCTCATGTGTGGGCTCCCTGAAGGGGAGCATGGGGGGGAGCATGTTCTTGAAAGCTCTGACAAGTCTTCAAGGACAGTTTGAAACTGTAGGCTACTGCTGCACATGTACCTACCAGTACACCTACAGGTGTGACTGGTATCCTGTATTTAGCAAGAAACTCTTCGTAAGTGAAAGGACAACCCTTCTCATTAAATAATTGATCTACCAGCAAGATATTATTACAGACCCAATTTTCCAAAAAGAGAGATTTGTGTTTATATAAAATGTTCTTGTTATTCCAGATAAAATAGTTACGAGAAAAATTGTGTTTGTAGATGAGACCAAACCAAAAAAGCCTGTCGATGATATGCACATAATGTTATGGGAATTGTGTCAATGTCATAGTCACAAACAAGAAAAAAGTTTAAAGTTGTTGTGTAGTTGCTGCTAACACCATATATTCTGCCTCACAAGTAGACAACAGTGGGCTGCTTTTTGGATTTCCATGAAATCAAAGGACCATTTTCATTTGGGCCTACACAGTAACCAGTTGTAATACGTCTATCAGCCGCCCCATATCTGCATCATATCACTGTATGCATGTAGTCCCAGTTTGTCTTTGTCACACTTTCTGTGGCACAACTCTTTCTCCATTGTGCCTTTCAGATATCTCAATACATGTTTTACTGTAGCCCATTGTTCTTCTGTTGGCTCAGTGAAGTACTGTGATAGTTTGCTTACTACAAAACTCAAATCACGTCTTGTACATGTAGTCATATAAATCAGGCTACCGACAACCTCTCTGTATTTTCTGACATCACTCATCATCTCTGCATAATCAGTGTAGTTCAGTTTTTCTTCACAAGGCATTGCTTAGGTTTACAATATTTCTGCAACTTATATTTTATTTTATATTTTATTGTATAGTTTATTTTAATCTAATTCCACTTAGTATTGCTAGTTATGTACGCTTAGTATAGTTAGTCCTCATATTTAAATGTTATATTCCTATATGTTTAATGTTTGCATCTTCCTGCCAAAGCAAATTCCTTGTCTGTGCAAACTTTCATGGCGAATAAAAACCATTCTGATTCTGATTCATGCCAAACCTTTCAAGTAATTTTTCCACATATCTTTTCTGTGACCTTTTCACTCACATCATTTTGGTCAAAATCAATACCAAAAATGTTTCAGTTTGTCTAAGTCTTTCATCTTAAATGTTGCTGCAAGCATTCTCTTCACAACCTTCAGTGCATTTTCATCACTAGCAGAAATGATCAAATCATCTACCCATATTATCATGATCACTTTCTCATTGTGTTTACACAAGGGAAAGAGACAATGATCAGCTGGGTACTCATTTGTGCTAGATTCCACCTTGTATCCTTCAGGTTGCTCCTTATAAATTTCACAATCTATTGGTGCATGTAAGTAGGCAGTTTTGACATCCATCTGATGTAAAATCAGGTTTTCCTGGACAGCTTTACTGGTCAGGTTGGCAGTGGGAGAGAAGGTCTCCTCACAATCTACACCCATCTTCTGACTGTATCCTTTGGCGACATACCGTGCCTTATATTTGTCAGACCCATCAACATCACTTTTGATTGTATACACCAATCTACCCCCACTGCTTTCTTACCCTCAGGCAAGGTGGTTAAGGTAAATGTGTCATTTTCTCTTAGTGAGTGCATCTCATCATCCATTGCATTAACCCATTTCTTTGAGTTAGTTGAGATCACAGCTTCCCTGAATGTAAGGGGTACGTCACATGCCACTCTGTAACAGTAATATATGTTCATCATGATCTGATCGTCACTTTCTTCATCTGATATGTATTCATTCAAATATCCTAGTTTCTGTCTCACTCTGGAAGGGTATCGTTTAGGCTCACTATCTGTTTCACCTATCTGCACTTGACTAGTCTCCTTAGGCATATTGACTGGAACCTGGTCCTGGGTACGTCCTGGGCTTACATCAGTATTTAGCCTGGTTTAGCTGGCTCTATTCTGCCTCTCCATGTCATTATCATAAGGTTATCAGTTTGTGTCTGTTGCTCTGCGATAGTTTTGGTTACAAACTTCACAAGTCTGTGCTTCTGCATTTTCCCATTATTAGGATCATAGACCATGTAGGATGGATTATTCTTGTCGTACCCAACAAAAACTCCCTTACACCTCGAGTCTAGCTTTTTCTGTTTGTAGGCATAACACTGACCCAAACTTCTGCATTCTAGATGGGTTTGGTCTCCTCCCTGTCAACATTTGGTAAGGTGTCTGTTTTGTGCGGTTATTAAAAGCATCTGTTCCTTACTACAGCGGCTGTCTGCACTGCATGGGTCCATAATTCTTTTGGTAACTTGCTCTTTATAAGCATACATCTAGCCACGTCAAATAAGGTGCGACAATTTCGTTCAGCTGTACCATTTTGGTGTGGTGAGTATGGCGCTGAGGTCTCATGCCTAATTCTATTTCTGCTGAGTAGTGCCTGGTAATACTTTCCCATGAATTCTGTACCATTGTCAGATCTGATACATTTAATCTTCCCATATGGGGATGTGTTAGCAAGAAACTTCTCTGTTGCGTGTACTGTGTAACTCTTATTCTTAAGGAAGTATATGAACACTGCACTGGAATAATCATCAGTGAATGATTGTAAATGATGTGTAAATCTATACCTGTCTCTGGACTCTGGGTCTATTGGTCCTGCTAGATCTGTGTGTACCAACTCTAGAGCTGATTTGGCCCTTACATCAGGGTTCCTGTTCCTAGTTTGGATACATTTTCCCTGGGTACACACATCGCAATGTGGGGTAGGTTTGTCTATTTTAGCGTCATACCTTCAACGACACTTTAATTTTTGAATATCATCGTAATTGCAGTGTCCTAGAAGCTCATGCCATGTTTGCATATCATAACACCCCTAACACTGGTCATCACATTCATCATGTACTGTATGCCAGTAGTATAGTCTGTTATACTCATGAATGTGGAATTTTGTACCGTCTCTGCATGCAGGACCTCGCCCCCGTCCTTAAAGATTATAGTCGCTCCGCTGGCAGTAGCTGCTTTCACAGAAAATATGTCCTGCGGATATGATGGAATGTACAACACCTGTCTCAGCTTCACCTTGCAATGTCGCCCTCTGCTGTCGACCAAACAAAACTCTGTATGGGGTTCCATTTGTGCCAAAAAAGTTGATGCTTTTGTACAATGGATCTTGGCGATTGCTTTGCTCTCAGTCGTTTACTTCGCAGCAGTTCTTGTGATTTGCAGCGTACCATTTATGCCAAAAATAAGTCGATGCTTTTGTACAATACGTCTGGTTATCTTGGCTATTGCTTTGCTCTCAGTCATTTGCAACGTTATGTTTACAATGTGCCACTTCACCTGTCGTTTGCTGTGGTCGTTGTTTGTCTTTGCATCTTGACGATCACGTGAATCTTTGCAGTTACGTAGCCTACCTGCTGCTTTTGACATAGGATTTCTCCTGCTGCCGATTTCATTGGTTTGCAGCGCTAAAACTATTTTTTATTTAGATGTTATTTGTCTTAGCCTCCAATCATCAAAAACGAATTTTATGAGCATAATATAACAAAAAAATCACCAGATTTCTTATGGATAATGTACGTGTTATGTATCATGTTACATTGTTATGTACACGTAGCCATACAGTGCTTATGTCAAGTTTTCCAAATGTTATGTTTCAGACTAATCTTAAAATTGACTCAATTCATTTGTGAATATTTCAACAATTACACACAATACATAACAATAAACTTTGGAGTGTTTTATAAAAAGAATATGACTGAAAAAGTATCCAGACAGAATATAAAGACAACCTGCCAGCTCCTATCACATAAGTTATCCTTACCTTTTTATTAGTTGATATCTGATATTAGTTTTATTTTATACTCAGAGGTAACTGCATAATTGAAACACTATTTTGACTCAACAGTCAAAGTTTAGGTTAAACATACAATACACACACTTAGCATACCTTTTTTATTATAATAAAATCTGTTAATAAACAGCTAAAAAATTGTGACACTAACTAAAAAAAATCCACACAACTGTGGATTGAAGGGCAGATAATGGGTTGTAATCCAATTTGTGTACCCACAGTCCAGGTAATGCTGAAAAGTATCTTATTTTTTCTGCATCCTTTGTTGATCTTTAGAAGCAAGATGGCATTAGACATAATGTTTTAGACTTTGGAAAAAAGTGTGTGGAAACCACCCATTCCTAAATTATGGACATTGATACAGAGCTGAAGTGAAAAAACATTACTGGCTTGCACAGAGCCCCAACCTCAACACAACAACACGCATTCACAAGACATACAAAAAAGACAAAGACCAATGCCCCAAAACTCATGTTTTATAGGCTAAATGAGAATAATCCCCCGCCTTGCATAATAATGACATAACCTTCTAGAACATTCTAGAAGGTTCTTTAACCAGTTCCTAACCACCCCACAACTGTGTGCGCATCCTCTGGCTCTTAAAATGTTGATTAACTTCTCTCTTACTGGAAAAGCCCCCTCTACTTCACTTCCCGTGTCCTTGCTTCATCTCAACCCCAGTTCACCCCAACATGCTTAACCCGTTCCTACATCCTCCATCTCCATCTCTTTGTCCGCTCCCAGCCTGTTGAAGAGGCTCGTCTGCCGTCCGATCGGCCTCACGAGCGCAGACCCCGAAGGGGATGTGAGCGTGAGGTTGTAGTGATATGCGTGCAGTGGCCCGTGGGGTTTTTATGTAAAGGGCGGATGTCCAAGTTAGAGACATCTTGTTCGGCCTGGGTGCTCCAAACTGTGTGCCGTAAAATCAGTGTGCCTGGCTCTATGCTGTACCATATTTTATGAATTGTAATAATAAAGTGTTATTGTTGTACCCAGAGTTTTCCCTCTCCTATGTTCAGCTGTGTATTAGTAATAGCCTGTGCAGGGACTCTCTACACTCCATAGCGGAAGCAAGGTTTATTACACTGGTGGCAGCGGTGGGATCTTGTATCTCCCAATATTTAAAACCTTGGTAGAGCATAGTCTGTACAATAGAGAGAGGGGGAAATGCTTTGTTGATACAGATGCGAGTGACGCAGGCATTGGGGCAGTACTAGCCCAGGAAGAGGAGGGGCAGGAGCAGGTGATTGCTTATGCCAGTAGGGCTCTGACCAAACAAGAAAGGAAGTACGCTACTACCAAGAAGGAGTTGCTGAGCATGGTTACCTTCACTAAACATTTTAAACCGTACTTGTTGGGCAAGGAGTTTGTGCTGAGGACGGACCACAACTCTTAGCGGTGGTTGCATAATTTCCAGGGTATAGAGAGGCAGCTAGCTAGATGGTTGGAACAGTTAGCCAGCATCCAGTACAAGATAGTGCATTCCTGCCTGTTGTCTCGATGACAGATGGAAATGGGGGTGGTTCTCCAGTGGCCCAGGCCGTATGTGCAGTACAACACACACGTATCGTGGGGATTCCAGATCCCGATAAGGGAGACGAGTTGAGGCAGGCTCAGAGAGACTATAGGTACAACAAGTCATTGCTCTTAAGGGGGGCAAGCGGGAGTGTCCTCAGGCCCCTAGTGAGTTACATAAGTTTGCACCAGTGTGGGCGCAGTTCCAGGGAGCTAGGTTGGTGAGACTACCACCTGTTAACTCTGATGCTGCTAAACAGATCCAGGTTGTCCTCCAAATCTTTGGTGACAAAAGTCTTAGCACAGCTGCAAAATTCCCTAACTGCAGGCCATTTGTGGGTGCAGAAGTTGCAGGCCAAGGTTAAGGACCGCTTCTACTGGCCGGAGTGGTTTGGGGATGTCAAGCGTTGGTGCAGGGAGTGTGTAGACTGCGGTTCCCGGAAGACTACGGTATAGCCGTTGTGGGCCCCTCTACAGGCTACAGTAGCCTCCAGACATTACGAGCGGGTGGTGTTAGACATCTTGGGGCCTTTGTCGGAAACCTCAAATAGAAATAAATATGTTCTAGTGATTGGGAATTCTTTTTCAAAGTGGACAGAGTCTTTTCCACTCCCTAATTAGGAAGCCCAGACTGTAGTTATGGTAGAAAAGCTACAACTGTATTAGAGCTAGTTCACACAGACCTATGCGGTCCTATAGAACCGGCAGATAAAGATGGATACAGATATGCAATAGCATTTACTGATGATTACAGTGGGATGATTTTTCCATACTTTATTAAGGTCTGATAACGGGACAGAGTTTACCGGGCAGGAGTTCCAGTCTTTACTTAGGAGTAACTTGATAAGGCATGAGAAGAGTGCACCCTACTCACCTCATCAGAATGGAACTGCCGAAAGAGGTTGGAGAACCTTATTTGAGATGTCTCGATGCATGCTATTGGAGAGTAACCTCCCAAAGCAATTATGGACATATGCTGTACAGACAGCAGCTCAAACCCGCAACAGGTGCTACAGTAAGCGGCTAGAGCAGACACCTTACCGTGTTTTCACAGGAACACCCAGGGCCGGATTAACAATTTTCTGTGCCCTGGGCAACAAGGCTTAAGCTGGATTCTAGATGCAAAAAGGGGATCCTTGTAGGCTATGACAAATATAGTCCAGCATATAACATGTATTATCCAGAGACAGGAAAAGTCCTAAAACATAGGCTGGTGAAATTCATCACCAAAGGTAGCACAGATAGCCAGACTCAGACAGATTGTGACATGGGGAAAGTAAAGAATATATTGTGCTTATTAAAGTTATGCATTGTGCTTATTAAAGTTATGAACTTAGAAGTGTGCTCAGGCTTAAACATTGGGTCTCACACTGGGTGTGGGAAGCAGGCTGTTCTTTGTGTCTCTATCTCTTCATTTTCAGAAACAACCTTGAAACCGGGTGGAGACGGCACCCGAGCAGGTGGGACGCGTAGGCAAGAACAACTCCCTGATGCACGAGAGAACAAGCTCAACCCTTTTTTGATACTTGTGTTTCAATTGCACTGTATAAATATATGCTGGGGAGGGACAGATAGCCAGTTGGACTTTGTGAACCAGCCCAAACTCTGTTGCGGGTAGGGAAACTTAGACAACCCCAGAGCTCTGTACTTGTTGATTTCCAACTGCTGCATTAAAGCTGATATTATCGGACCTCTGCGACTCCAGACCACTCTTTCTAGAACACAGATTTGTGTCATTGAATACCATCATTACATATTGGAATAGACACATACAGTAGATAAATGAATCCTTCAAAAGACATTGAGAGTTATGGAGATACACCACCGAAGAGAGTAAACCAGGGACAGCCTAAGGAGAGTAAAGAGTCCAATGTTGAGGAGACTGCTGAGGCAGGTCTGAGCCAGACAGATAGTACTCAGAGAGAAGAGGGGGAAAAGAGATACCCTACGAGACAGAGAAAGGTCCCAGAATACTTAAAAGAGTACCAGTGTAAAGCTGAGTGTAATGACGAAAGTGAAAATGTAGATTATTTCTACAGAGTGGCTTATGATGTACCTAGAACACTTAAAGAGGCAATGGACTCAAAGAAGTCAAAAATGTGGGCTGACGCGATGAAAGAGGAGATGAATTCTTTGACAGAGAATGAGACTTTCACTTTGACCCCACTGCCAAGAGGCAAACAAGCAGTGGGAATATGCAGTGAAAGAGAGGGAGAGATCAAAATGACTCAAAAGAGGCACGTAGAGAAGATATTAGCGAAATTTGGTATGTCCGAATGCAAACCGAGATCCACCCCATGTGAGCAAAAGTTAAACTTTGACAGTGAGGGTGAAGTTATTGATTCAACAGGATATAGAGAGATAGTAGGTAGCTTGATATACATTAGGACATGTACCAGACCTGACCTGAGCTGGGTTGTCAGTAAACTATCTCAATATCTAGCAGAACCAAAACAACAGCATTGGGCCACAGCAAAACATGTACTGAGGTACTTAACCCTCGTGCTGCCTTCGGGTCACATGACCCAAAGGTTCATAACGAACCATCGTTGTGTTTACCCAATTTTACCCAATACAAAAACAAATAAAAATAATTTTCTTTTAACCTTCGCAATGTGGGGGGTCTGAGACAGCCCAACGGTTAAAAGAAAATGCTTCACTTTGTTTTTGTATGCGGTAAAGTTGTCGCAATACGACGGTGGGTCACAATGACTGATGGGTCAGAATGACCCGAAGATAACACAAGGGTTAAAGGGTACTATAGATCAAAAACTACACTACCAGAAATGTGAAGAAAGCCTACTACAGCTGGAGGGGTATAGTGATGCTGATTGGGCAGCCGATATGGATGATAGGAGGAGCACAAGTGGATACTGTTTCAGCTTAACTGAGAATGGTCCAGTTATATCGTGGAAGAGTAGGAAACAGCCAACGGTGGCATTATCCATCTGCGAAGCTGAGTATATGGCACTAGCAGCAACTACTCAAGAGAGTATGTACCTTGTACAACTACTTAGAGGAATTGATAGTAGTAACCAGCATGTACCAGTCAAGATATATGAGGACAACCAGGGGGCGATAGCTTTATCTAAGAAGTCTTTAGAACACTGCCAGTATGCCAAATGTTTTATTTTGGAGTTATGTATTTTTGGTTTTTATCTACCACTATAGAAAGCTATACACATGTCTTTGAGTGGGAGTGTTGAGCATATTTGATAATATAGCAAAGCCATGTTAAATAATAGTCTACGCAGTGACGTCAGATTGGAACGTGTGTACCTGCGTGCACTAGGATGCTGTTGAGAGCATGCACAAAATAAACGGTCAGTGTGAGTTCCTAGACCAAAGAGAGATGGTAGTCTGTACTCTTTTCTACTGTGAATATTAACTACTAGTAGGTACTAGCTAACCACATTGGAGACTGTAAAAACGATAGACTGCTGCAGAAATGTCTAACGCTATACAGCGAGCACGCACAATTTTTTCGCATTCATTTGTGCGCAAATACTGTGTAGTATTGTTTTTATGTTTTAGCCAAATTAAGATGATCGGTAGGCCTATCATTTAAAAACTTTATTTAGTTTTGTAATGTTTTCTTAGCCTACCTCAATTCTGACTTGTGTACCGAGTCCGACACCTGGACTTTGGTGTGCGTGCGACTAACAAAACTGTGTTTTATTCACAACTTCTCACATCATAAAACACTAATTTGGAACAATGCAGATATTACAGTTAAAAATAAATCCCTGTTTTACTCTAAAAAATACAAATACAATAGGCATGCATACCTCAGAATCCGTGTGGATGTGGTCCAGTCGCCTTTAGTTTGTAATTTCGGTTTGTAGGCTATACGTGCTGCGTCTACCATGGTTTCAAGACGGATTTTCTCGGCCAACTCAAAACCTTCCCAAACTACGTAAATTGGAATGACCAACACTCACTATCATCACCCCACATGCACATTTTTCGATAAGTTGACTGCTAGACAGACGCGCATATAGTTGCTTGAATGAGTGTCAGATATGTTGGCATAGGTGAGATATTAGGTAGGCTATCGTACCAGGGGTTTAAAATTATAGCATTTTGATGAAGATCACTGTACGCGAGATCATGACCAGGAGAGTGATAGCCTATAATTTATGTAGGTAGAGGGTATATAGCCGCTCAAAAAAGCATATACATATTTCTCTGTTCTGGTCAAATGTAACTCGTCTAAGTATTTCCTCAGTGTTTCCTCTATGTTGAGTATGCCGTGGCGACCCACCACGGTATCAGAAATAGGGCTGTACACAATTTTAGGCCGTCTATCAGCAGTGATTGTTAGAGTGCATGTCGGAGAATAGCACACGTCCTTGAGAACTGTAAGTCGTATAACTTATGTTGTCAGTTCATTTAAGCCTGTTATTGTATTAGTATAGTTCTTGCTAATTTAAATTAAGTTAACTGGTGATTTTCGTTGTTTGTATTTTTCCCCGGGCTATCTAAATTGCACGTCTGTTAATTCGATAGCGATTGCTGCCCTTGCTCACGTTTGTAGGCTATTTTAAGTGCATTATTATGCTGAAGTAGTTTTAATTAATAAATAGTGGGTTTATTGTTATTATTTGCTACAGAATGCCTAGCCTATCAAGATCAAATGAAGCAGACAGTGTACATGCTTTCGAGTACCTTAATCGATAGGCTACTACAATCCTACGTTGTTACGTCAATTATTAATTGGCAGCATTTATGCCATTTAGAACATACTTTATGAGTGGAAGGTCTCTTTAAGTAGGCTAGCCTTATTGCTTTAGGGGAAATGGGACAAAAATATGTGCAATATTACATTAGCTATTAGACTATTATCCCAGCTAGAAATTGTACGTTCCAAGAACGTTCCCGTTGGTGTAAAGTTGCCTTATAACCTTCCCAGAACGTCCCATATTGGTCTCAATGTGGAGTTCTTTAAAGGGTAGGAGGACGTTATTTCGGGGCCTTTCAGGACGTTCTGGGAACGTTTAGGGAACCATTATAGGACCTTTCCTCTGTATCAATGCTAACCTTTGCAGAACATTTTAGTGACATATCAAACCTTCAGGAGACCAACCTATAATGTGTTTTCGGTCCTTATCCCGTTACCTAAACTACTATTGGAACAATATTGCTTAATCTTTATAGAAAATGAACACGTATAGGCTACATCAACTTTGATAGAAATATAAGGAGACCACCATGGGCTATTAGCAGTACTGCTATTGGCAGTTAAAATAAAGAAACTAAACAAAGCTACACGGCTACGGAGTCTTCCGCAGACACAATAATTGGCGAACGAGGATGTCTGTTTTCGCCCTGCAGCCACCGTCACCTTTCTTACCTGTTCCCGGTGACCCGGCTGTTCCTTGGGACCGATGGCTGTCGTTGTTCGAGGATTATTTGTTGGCCTTGGGGGACGCGGACTTCGCAGAGCCAGGAGCCAGGAGGGACAACGAATCTTCACCACGCTTTTCAGCACCCACAGCCTTCGGAGTACTATAAATTCAATCAATACGTCCGACTCCGTCCGTCCGTCTGTCCGTAACGGAGTCGAATTATACTTCTCCGACTCCGTAGCCGTGTAGCTTTGTTTAGTTTCTTTATTTTAACTGCCGCACATCACCGTTTACGACACCTGCTGTACTCTGATGCTAAATACTCTGAAGGCTGTGGGTGCTGAAAACAATTCACCGCCAGAAGAGTAGGTGGCGCAACGTTTTTTTGTAAGTCGTCATCGAGTGTTTATTTACCTAGGTTATCGAGAAGTCGGAGCAAATGTACAAATTAGCCATTTCATCAATAAAATACGCACATTTTCAGCAACTACACTGCCCATTTCTCGTCACATTTTAATTCAGATGCTGATTTACATGTACTGTTTAGCTGAAATATGAATTGTAAAAACTTACAGCAATGGCGGTCAAAGGATTCTGTTCGTCCTGTTTATCACGGCAACCCCGCCCCCGCCCCTGACGCAAGCGGTTCTTAATACGGACCAATCACAGCCAAGGGGTATCCGTAAAATGACGGACGGACAGACGGATGGTCAGGAAAATCAGGAGGTTCACGTAGAGCTCTCCGAGGGGCTCGGAGAGGGCACGGAGAGGGAATTCCTCGTCGGAGAGGGCGTTCCCTGTGTCCGTCTCCGTAAAAACGGAGAAGTATAAATCGGCCTTTACTCTGCCGGACGGAGCGTATGCTACAGCCACGGCCGCCCTGAAAGCCCACTTCAGCTCTGGCAGGAGCCGTCGGATGCATCGTTTTGAGTTTCGTCAGACGACCCAGACGCCAGGTGAGGCTGTCGCTCATTTTGTGTCAGCGCTGCGTGGGTTAGCCACACTCTGTGATTTTGTGGCTCTGGAGGACGGACTTATAGTTGACCAGCTAATAGAGAAAACGTCTTGTAACCAGTTGAGGGAGAGACTGCTGCTGGAGCCAGACTCCATGTCACTAGCGGATGCCTTGGTGATCGGAAAACATTTGGAATCGGCTCTGTTAGAGGCACGCAAGTTCGGCCGCGCTGTGCACGATTCCATGACGTCATCACCACCGTCAGTTCAGAACATGACCCTAGAGACTGCTGAGGCTGCTGACGGGGTGAGTGACAGTTTGGCTGTACAGAGAGTGGACAGGGGGCTCAGGGAGAGGGCTCAAGAGCTGTACCAACTGTGGCTCCTCTAAACATGCAACAAGAGACCAGTCATGCCCTGCTCAGGGGAAACGCTGTCGCCACTGCAATAGGTTGCACCATTTTGCGTGCTGCTGTCGCTCCCCTCCTGCCCACTCTGACACTGCTGCTGTCCCCATCAACTCAATACAGGGCTCGCAGCCGTCGTTCAGGCTCTGCACATGTCGTGTGGGTATGGCTCACATCCCGCTCCTTGTGGATACAGGGGCAAAAGTGTCAATCCTGAACAAAAACGCATATGACCGTTTTTTCAGTCATGTGCCGCTGGAAGCAATAGCTCAACCCGTCAGATGGGAGAATGGCCATTCTCCCATCTCCACTCTGGGTGTGGCCCGCCTCCCTGTCAGATATGATCTACAGTGTGCCCCGGACGCTGAGTTTTGCATCACCCGGAGGGGAGCCAACATTATGGGCCTTGACTTGTTCCTTGCCCTTGGTTTTGCAGTGACTGATGCTAGGGGCCTGCAGGTCCTGCAGGTCGCTGCTCCCGGGCCTGACCATTACCCACAACTGTTTAAAGGGCTGGGTCGCATGTCAGGATTTGTGCACCAGCCTACTGTTGACCTGTCAGTCTGCCCCGTTATCCAGCCCCTACGACGCATTTCCCTGGCCCTCCGTGACGCGGTGGAGACTGAGCTGCATCGCCTGGTGGAGGACGACGTCATAGAAACAATCGACGCTTCACCATGGGTGTCGAACCTGGTGATAGCCAAGAAGAAATGGGGTGGACTGCGCCTCTGTGTTGACTTGACGGATGTAAACAAAGCCATCATCCCTGATAAGTACCCCCTGCCTACAGCCGAGGAGCTCATGAGCCATTTCCATGGTTCCACCGTCTTCAGTAAGATGGACCTACGACATGGCTACCTGCAGGTTCCCCTAGCACCCGCCAGCATGGACCTCACAGCTTTTGTCACACGTGGGTGTTTTCAGATATAAACGCATGGTGTTTGGACTTTCATCGGCTCCAAGCTGTTTTCAGAAGATTATGTCACTCATACTAGCGGGTATCCAGGGCGTCTCTATCTACCTAGACAACGTGGTGGTGCATGTACCCTCCCCTGCATTGCACGATGCTCACATGGAACAGGTCTTTCAGCATTTTGAACAGCATGGGGTCACTTTGAATGCAGAAAAGTGCATGTTTGGGGTTGAGGAGGTTGTCTTCCTGGGATTCAGGCTCTCCAAGGAAGGTATTGCCCCAATTATGTCTCACACTGAGGCAATCCTGTCCCTGCTGGACCCGCAGACACCATCCCAGTTGTCCTCTTTCCTGGGGATGGCTGCCTATTATCTCAGGTTCATGCCGCACTACTCTGACTCAACGGAACCTCTGCGCCGGCTGCTCAGGAAGGATGCTACGTGGGACTGGACACCAGCCTGCCGCGACGCTGTGCTTATCATAAAACAGCGGCTTACATCCCCGCCCACACTGACCCACTTCAGCCTGACTGCGCCCACCATGGTCACCTGCGATGCCTCCTGGGTGGCGCTGGGTGCGGTGCTCTCCCAGATTCATAAGGGGGTGTAACGCCCAGTGGCTTTCGCCTTACGGGCACTTACTCCAGCGGAGCAGAAGTACTCGGTGGGGGAGAGGGAGGCCCTGGCCTGCCTGTGGGCATGTGAACGCTGGCATGTCTACCTGTACGGGCGGGCCTTCACCATCCGCACAGACCACCAGGCGCTGACGGCACTGCTGGCGACTAAAGGCTCGGGGCACAGACCCATGAGACTGCTGAGGAGGGCGGACTGGCTGAACCAGTACAACTTCAGTCTGGAGTTTATGCCTGGGCGTGCAAATACGGTGGCCGACCTCCTGTCAAGAGCTGTCTCGGTGACCAAGGAGACAGGTGGGTCGAGATCAGATATGGAGGGTGACGATGACTGGGTCCACATCCTGCACGGGCCCCTCAGTACAGTGGTCACCCTGGCTGAGCTGCAGTAAGCCTCAGCTGATGATGACACTCTCACAACTCTCCGTACCACCTGCTTCCCTACTACCGCTTCCGGGACGAGCTCTCCTGCTGGGGGGCAGTGTGCCTCGCTCGTGGCCATCGAGCTGTTGTTCCTGAGACCCTAAGGGCCGGAGTTCTTTACATGGCACACAAGGGGCACTTGGGTGTGGTCAAGGTGAAGCAACGCTTCCAGGATACAGTGTGGTGGCCCCACATAGACTCTGATGTAGAGGAGATGGTACGCAACTGCGTGTGCTGCCTCCTGAGCGGGAATACGGGGCAGCCTGCCACGGCAGCACTCACCCCGACTCCTTGGCCGTCTGCACCTTGGGAGCATCTCCAGGTTGACCTCTGTGGGGAGCTCCATGGAGCTCACGCTCACGCACGCTACCTGCTGGTTGTACACGACCTTCATTCAAAATGGCCAGAGGTCTTCCAACTGAGCTCCATCACCACACACACTGTCATCAGCCGCTGTTTGGGCGCTGGGGGCTTCCCAGTGTTGTTACTACAGATAATGGGGCCCAATTCACATCGGCTGAGTTCACAGAGTTTCTGACATTGCGGTCCATCAAGCACATCAGGATGGCAGTGTATCACCCGGAGAGTAATTGAGGGGTGGAAAGATTGAATAAAACTCTCAAGAATGGACTCCGAGCCTGTCTGGAGGAAGGGAAAACCTTCAATGATGCACTAAACCAAACCCTCCTGACCATCCGGGCATCCAGGCACTCTGCTACTGGGGTAACACCTGCGCTGCTCATGATTGGACGTGAACTAAAGCAACCACTGGACTGCTTGAGAGCGAAGCCGGCCCCTCTACACGAGAGGCCAGGGCTCCAGAAAGCCAAAGCACAGGTTGCAGATTCACAGGCTAGGATGAAAGGGAGGTTCGATGCCACACACAGAGTCCGGACCCCCTCACTTTCGGCAGGGGACTGGGTTAGGATCAAACACCTCCACCGCCAGAATAAGCTGCAGTCATACTGGTCAGAGCCTCTCCGGGTGACTAAGCAGCTGGGACCGGCCACCTTCAGGTTGGAGAATGGGACTTGTTGGCATTCGAACCGCCTGCACAGAGTCACAGCTCCCGCAACACCTGCATCATCTTCATCCTCCGCAGCAGCTCTGGGTTGGCAGCCCCGGCCAGGAGCGAACCGGGTGGGAGGTCACCCGCCAGCTCTCTGAGGGTGCCACCTGCCTGGCATGGGGACTCTGTGACACAGTGATAGTGACACTGAGGAGGGTGTGCTAAATGTTATGTTTCTGCTTTCAGGAAAGGAGGGGGGAAATGTTATGTCCGTAAAACACCATAGGGTGCCCGGTTGGGCCGGGTGATGTTACGATGTGTTAGTTACTGTTCCTTTAAGAGTTTCAGCATCAGAGTACAGCAGGTGTCGTAAACGGTGATGTGCGGCAGTTCAAATAAAGAAACTAAACGAAGCTACAGGGCGTGGTTACTGAGTCTTCGCAGACACAATACCTACGTCACACAACGTCAAGCAGGCTCAACTGTGCATGTCGGTGGCAAAAGACTAACTTCTCCTGGGTATTATACACTTGGAGGGTCGATCAGGTAATTATATATCTCTGGAGACTGGATTGCAGGGCTTGACATTAACTTCTTGAGCCACTTGTCATTTGGACAAGTAGATAGTAGATAATACAAGGTTAAGTACCGGACCAAGTTATTTGTAGTTTATTGTAAGTACAGTGGAAAAACCCTAATGATGTTATAGGGGAAAACCCAACTTCGCTCCGCAGAGTGGACATTCGACATCCATGTACCCAAGGCAGACCTGGACATACTCGCAGGTCCCCTTCACCACATACATACAACTTTAGCCAAGCTTTTAGAATTGTAATATAGGAAATAAAAAGAAATTAAATTCAAAATGTAACTGTCAAAGATTCAAAAATCAGATACAGGTGTCAACATTGAAAACTGGATATTTTAAAGTTTACAAATCACATACAGGTGTCAACATTGAAAACTGGATATTTTAGAGTTTACATAGAATCCCTCCCTTCACACCCTTTAACCCTTGTGTTATCTTCGGGTCATTCTGACCCATCAGTCATTGTGACCCACCGTCGTATTGCGACAGATTTACCGCATACAAAGACAAAGTGAAGCCTTTTCTTTTAACCGTTGGGCTGTCTCAGACCCCCCACATTGCGAAGGTTAAAAGAAAATTATTTTAATTTGTTTTTGTATTGGGTAAAATTGGGTAAACACAACGATGGTTCGTTATGAACCTTTGGGTCATGTGACCCGAAGGCAGCACGAGGGTTAAAGGGTGTGACAACAAACACAAATTTAAAATATCCATAGCAATGATTAGAAGACACCACCCTTCACTTCAGCCAAGCTGTCACCATTAATCATTATAATAAAAATATAAAGTAAAATAAGAAAAATATAAAGTAAAATAAGAAAAATATAAAGTAAAATAAGAAAAATAGAAAGTTTTGGTTAATAAAAATAGAAAATAAGAAATAGAAAAAAAAGGAAGTTTTTAGTTAAGAAATATAGAAAATAAGAAAAAAGGAGAAGGTGGCCCTAACGACTGTTGTCGCACCAGTTATGCCCATCACCTGCAGCCACAAAAACGTTCAATCTCACCACACTCTGCTCCCAAATAAAACTGTGTCTGCTGTTCCTCTGTTAACCCTTGTGTTATCTTCGGGTCATTCTGACCCATCAGCCGTGTGACCCACCATCGTATTGCGACAAATTTACCTCATACAAAAACAAAGTGAAGCATTTTCTTTTAACCGTTGGGCTGTCTCAGACCCCCCACATTGCAAAGGTTAAAAGAAAATTATTTTTATTAGTTTTTGTATTGGGTAAAACTGGGTAAACACAATGATGGTTCGTTATGAACCTTTGGGTCATGTGACCCGAAGGCAGCACAAGGGTTAAAACATTGGTCAGTCTCCCTACACACCTCCATGTCAGGTTCTTAACCCTTGTGTTATCTTCGGGTCATTCTGACCCATCAGTCATTGTGACCCACCTTCGTATTGCGACAGATTTACCGCATACAAAGACAAAGTGAAGCATTTTCTTTTAACAGCTAGGCTGTCTCAGACCCCCCACATTGCAAAGGTTAAAAGAAAATTATTTTAATTTGTTTTTGTATTGGGTAAAATTGGGTAAACACAACGATGGTTCGTTATGAACCTTTGGGTCATGTGACCCGAAGGCAGCACGAGGGTTAATGCAGGGTATGCAGCAGCAACTGCATACGATCATGATACCGTCGCTGCCAATGCCCCCACCACTGAGACAATAACAGATGTCCATTTACCGAACCATGATTGCAACATTTTGGTGAAGTAGTTGTCCACTCCACTGTTCTCAGCCAGCTCCTTACTTAATTATGTTAGCCCCTTCAATGCCCTAGCTACAGAGCCGTCTGGTGCGGTGTTATTAGGGATAAACTTGCAGCAAAAGTTCCTACACACTCCACCTTTCTCGGCCAACAACATGTCCAATGCCATACGATTCTGCAGTGTCATGCTGCTGGTTCTGTCTAGCTGTTCGGCCAACCCCCCAATAGCATCCCTGGTATAGTTCACAAACCGTTGCTGATTAACTCTGTGCTGTTCTGCAGTGTACATCATCCAATCTACCCATACATTTCTGTCTGTATATCCTGTCTCAGCTACAATGGTGTCTTTGAGTGTTATCTGAGTTCTGAGCTTTGGTGCTGTCTGCAAATGTGTATTCCCAGACAATACTCCCCCACATCACCTTCATATGGATCGTTTAGAGTGACAAGTAATGGGTTACATGATTTAGGTTTGCAGTCTTTGGCGATAGCCTTTCCAGTTGGCTATTTCTGATTAGGCGGCTGCATATATGAAAAAACACCTAACCCTAAAAAAAGACTAACAAAAGGTTTCTCAGCTGTTTTTTTGTAGTATTAGGTGTCCTTGATAACATACTAACAGTTTACCAAAGTTTGACCACTAGAAAGGTGTAATTTTCAAGATGGTGTCCAATATGGGCTGGAAGCCCTTAAAATATCCTAACTCCTTCATTATTTGACCTAGCCAAGTAATCTTGGTGTCTAACCCCATGTTTTCTGGGTCTATGAATCCATTGGACTTGTCTAAATTGCATTGACATGATTACATACTTATGGAATACATGATTTTGTGAGATTACTGTAAGGTTTTATCTTTGTTTGGGGTGAACCAGAGATGTAAACGATTTAGCCTGTCATGTAACTCCTACTCAGTACGTGTTTTTGGACACATACCCTTTTTTTTGCTAAAACATAGACTTGACATTCAATGTAAAAGTTAATTCTGAATTAGCCCGAACAGAGGCCTGTGTGTGAACCCTCTAAAATGTTCACTCATTTTAATTTGAATAAGGTAATACATGCATCCTACATGTTTTTGAGTATATACTGTAGGTGACAATATACTAAACCCAACAAAACCAGCAATTCAGAAGATGGTGGAAGAGAATACTGACATTTGATATTGCTTGCCTCATTGAAATGTTGTTGGCAGCCCAGTGTATACCATTTTGCTCAAACAAAATCCATCCTTGACTACGTAAACCCCCCCCCCCCACCCCTCCTCCCTGGGAACAGTCATTTTCCCACAGTCTTGCAACAGGAAGGGCTCCACCATCAAAGTTGCCCAAGACCAAATCATTGAACCTGCTTTACTGGGGAGTCAGGTGGCTGAGCGGTTAGGGAATCGGGCTAGTAATATCAGACAAGAAATGTAATAATTGTTTCATCAGGAGCTGTTTCACTGAAAAATGATTCCCTGGAAGACTAAACAAAAATGACATCCTACGCAAATTTGACAAAAGTTCGGTAAATAAACTGAGAACTATGTATCTAAAACTCCCCATACCACCTAAAATGAAAGAAACACATCTCAAAATTATGAACAACATATATATCCCTCCAAAGAATTACGTAGGCTTCGTTTTGATATTAATGATAACATATGCTCATTCTGTGAATGTGACGTGGAGTCCATAGACCATATATTTTTCTCATGCAGGTGTAACGTAGCCTGGTCCTAACGAGACCCTCGTACATTTCCTTTGTACAGAGGGTCTGGGATCGCTCCATTGACAAGCGTTAACTTCCTTGAAGGCGGGTACTCTGTTGAAGTTTAAAACTATTGTATCTGCCATAACCAATCGCTAGCGTTCGCCTTAGCCAACTCCTTCACCACTAGCTACTGTAACGGAGCTAGCTGCCGTAACTGGAAAATCAAACTTTTCCCGAACCCCGTGGGGAGGAGGGCCACAACATCATGGCCACCAACAAAACTTAGCAAAGATTGTTCTAACTTTTGGATATTCGGCAGCGTTGCCACAACGGACCGAATAGCTTTGCTCGCATCTTTCTCCGTCGCCATTACTGAACTACAACTCAAACTAGCGCACAACATCAATGTCATCATTCTCAGCCACTCCCTCTGTTTGCTGATTGGCCCTACAAAAAAAAACCCACTGAGAAAACCGACTTAGGTGCAGAATTCCCAGACCTAGTACAGAAGCAAAATCAAAATTGAGCGGAAGTACGTAGGAGGGCAGAGCCAGGCTAGGTGTAACGGGTGTAAACCTGTGAAACTCACTCCTAAGGTATGTAACAACGAACAACGAATCAACAAATATCTAGCTTGTCTTTCGCATAGTTGGTAGTGGTTTGCAAGTCAGAGGTCATGCTTTCAAGCCCAGCGAGTGGCGAACGACACCTTGTTGTGACGGAGCATGGCTACGTCTCTTACATACCGTCACACAGGGTAGTAAAAAAATGTTGGCTCGACATCCACACATGTATAAAACAAAATGTTTCACTATTCCCAACTTCTATCTCAAGAGACAATGTTACATTTGGTATGATTCTGCAAAACACAAATTATGATTTATGTTGCAATGTCATACTATGTATGGCACAGTTTTTTTTATCCTTTTTTCTTAAATGAATTTAAATTATACCTAAAGTCCTTAAAATTGGTAAACGGAAGAAAAGCACAAGAATTGTATGATATACACTTTCCCACAATGTCAACGAACCATAATTGAACTGAACTTCCCCTTATATGTCATATTATTTAACTGATTTTATATTTACATTTAGTCATTTAGCAGACGCTCTTATCCAGAGCGACTTACAGTAAGTACAGGGACATTCCCCCTGAGGCAAGTAGGGTGAAGTGACTTGCCCAAGGACACAACGTCAGTTGGCACAGCCGGGATTCGAACTGGCAACCTTCAGATTACTAGCCCTATTCCCTCACCGCTCAGCCATCTGACTCCCATATATATATTATATATTATATATGTATATATAATTTATTTATGTTGTTGTTTTGTTTTTTCCTTTTCACTTCCCTTGTAATCCAATCTGTATTATAAAATGTGTATTTTTGATTACGATGTTATTATGCCATTTGGCAAATGTTCTGTACCTTCATGTACAAAAAGAGTATCGATGTTGCAATATACATTTTCAACAATAACAAAAAATACACCAAAAAAAAACGGAAGAAACTTGTCTGTACAGGAAGTAGTTGTTCTATGTCTCAAAAGTAGCATTGAGCATCTTCCCAAGCAAGCCAAGAAGTAGGAGCAGGTTATCTAACTGAGTGAAGGCGTCATCTGTAAGTGTCTGTGATATGTAATCTCATATAGCCTATTTATAAGATATAGACTATGCTGTAATATAATGTAGGCTGTTGAACTAGGTTGTAGTAAAGTGCATACTATGTCTGGTTGTCTGTGGCTCGATTATCCCGAGAACCGGGCAGTGTAGTAAGTTGACATTCGGCAGGTGTATTGCACAGGACTTAAGTATGGATGCAGTGTCGCGTTTGAAGTTGTTTGGATGAGCGTTCTACGAGAAATAAGTGAACGCATTCTCCGCCATGTTGAGACACACTAAAAGCAATAAAGCCATGGATAACTCAAATTTTCGTATCCTTCCGCGCGGCAGGATACGTTCCGCGAGCCAGCCAGTCCAATGAAATGTTGTTTGAATGTATTTAGTTTACGAGAAATAATCAGAAAACGTGTACGCTGCCATGTCGAGCTGAATGAAGAGCTAGTTAGGTAACAATCACATTTCTGTTCAAAGTACGTTAAGTAGCGAGTTATCTATATAATCAGCCTATAATTTAGGCATAGCCTACTGTTCAAAATATGGTTGGCCTACATTTTAAACGCGTTTGCTCCCATGTTGAGATGCACTACGCGATTAAGTATGCTAGCTATCATACTACTGTACAGTACCCTACATGTACATTAAAATACAAAAAAAAACACACTATAGGCTACATCTGCTTTCCAGCTGAACGATGTGAGGCCGATGGGCAGCGGATGAGGCAGACCAAGTCACTCGGAGCCACCCGGGGCCAAAGGTAAATGCTCGTGCTTCTATCCTTTGAGTCATGGTTTCCACAAATAACAAACGTTTACTTTTCAGTAATGCATGATAGGCTTCAGAGGAGTTTGTTGTAGAAAATGGTCTAGAGACAAAAGAGTAGGCACCTGTACGTGCATTGACTATCGCCTCATGCAGGAGAGTAGAAGGTTTGTTACACTAACATGCCTAAAGATAGCCGTGCGAGGCGCGAGAAGAGGCGCGAGGCAACCCGCCGTACACGAGCAGCAGAGACGGACGAAGCACGAGAAGCACGCCAAGCTCAGGACCGGGAAAGCCACAGCCGTGCGCGAGCCGAGGAGACCCCAGAGCAGCGGGTGGACCGTCAGGCAAAGAACGCCGTGCGCCGTCGGGACGCAAGGGCAAAAGAAACACCGGAGATGCAAGCGGAGCGACAAGTAAAGGATGCCGTGCGCATGCGGGAAGTTAGGGCAAAGGAAACACCGGAGATGCAAGCGGAGCGTCGGGAAAGGGACACTATGCGCCGTCAGTCAAGGGAAGCAGTGCGCCGTCAGGAAATGACAGCCAAGCAATCACCAGAGATGCGGGTGGAACAAATGGGCACTTCACTAGTTTATACAATTTAGGCTAATAGACATTTACTGTGTACATTCAGACGTTAAGTTTACTTAAAATGAATGTTTGTTGCAGTGAGCTACCTAACACAATTGAATTGCTTCTTTACTTTTTTGTTGCTTTTCTACAGTTTCACTATTGTTTTATGAATGCATCTGCAAATGCATCTTATTAAAGGGCGGCACAACTAAGATCGCTTTTTGGCAGGCGATGTCTGACTGTGTGGGAATGAATCATGACAACTACAAGCAGACGACCAGTAAAATTGTCTAGTTTACAGTTAGTCATTTAGCAGACGCTCTTATCCAGAGCGACTTACGGTAAATCTAACGTTAGTTACCTCCTAACGCTTTGGCGGATTAAGGTGTCAGGTGGCTGAGCGGTTAGGGATACGGGCTAGTAATCAGAAGGTTGCCAGTTCGATTCCCGGCCGTGCAAAATGACGTTGTGTCCTTGGGCAAGGCACTTCACCCTACTTGCCTCGGGGGAATGTCCCTGTACTTACTGTAATTCGCTCTGGATAAGAGCGTCTGCTAAATGTAAATGTAAGGTGCCTGCTCTGCCCAGACCTAAAGGTTTATTTGTGCCTAGATATGGACTTCCAGAATTAGGAGCGCGCGAGCAAATTGTTTCGTATTACTTGGGCGCAAAATACAGTTTTTTTTAACCCTCGTGCTGCCTTCGGGTCACATGACCCAAAGGTTCATAACGAACCATCGTTGTGTTTACCCGATTTTACCCAATACAAAAACAAATTAAAATAATTTTCTTTTAACCCTCGTGCTGCCTTCGGGTCACATGACCCAAAGGTTCATAACGAACCATCGTTGTGTTTACCCAATTTTACCCAAAACAAAAACAAATTAAAATAATTTTCTTTTAACCATCGCAATGTGGGGGGTCTGAGACAGCCTAGCTGTTAAAAGAAAATGCTTCACTTTGTCTTTGTATGCGGTAAATTTGTCGCAATACGACGGTGGGTCACAATGACTGATGGGTCAGAATGACCCGAAGATAACACAAGGGTTAACCTTTGCAATGTGGGGGGTCTGAGACAGCCCAACGGTTAAAAGAATATGCTTCACTTTGTCTTTGTATGCGGTAAATCTGTCGCAATACGAAGGTGGGTCACAATGACTGATGGGTCAGAATGACCCGAAGATAACACAAGGGTTAATCAATGCCCCCCCCAGCCAACTCAAGCAAGCAGTCACTTGAGAAGGTTGTTACCTTTGCGGCACCAAAGAGTTACCAGGCAATTATTACATATAAATGTATTACTTTTAATATAGGCCTACACCTCGAAAAAAAAAGAGTCCGGACCTCGGTGTCCTCAATGGTCGATACGGCCCTGCATGGTTGCCACATAATGGACACATCACGTTTCACCTTATGTTTCTGAGGTCTTTCCGCTTCTAGCAGGTGAAAATCTCACACCCTGTGAACATGCATATATGTTTTTGTTTACTATATCTGTATAAGGTTGCAAAGGAGCAGAGGAAGCCAGTTGTATATGGGCCAGTAGGCCTACATTAAATATTGTTGTCTGCGGACGCAATAGGCCTACCAATGTTTATCATTATTCAGACTCTACATTTTGGGGGGCCTCAAGGGGGTCCAAGCTTGTTGTCACAGGAGCACTGAGTGCCGTTTGACGTAGAACTGACAATACATCAGTACTGTGAATGTAACAGGGGTAATTGCGCTGCTCGTCAGTCACATATACCCGGCCTTTACTCACACCTGGCTTCTAACTCGGCACCTCCGTCTTGCCTGCCAACGCGACCCGTGACACTTCCAAAAAGCCATGGACTGTACTTTTTGAGGAGTGAGTTTTACCAATTTATATTGTGAACTGAGCTACATGAACCTTCTCTTCATTTGTGAATAAACTTGGAATGATGCATCATGTAAGTCTTGAGCATTATTGAACTACAGGCTGCCTTGAAACCATGCACTGATGTGGCACATACAGCAGAAACACAGACACTTCCTGTTTCTGAGGAAGTTAATATGTTCTCAAACCCGAGAAGACAGACATCCTTGTTCTGGCAGTCGAGAGGGTGCAAGCTCACGGAGGCTCATCTGCAGTCCAGGTTATGGAGGCCCTGCTGTGGAGAGGTGTGTTGGTAGTTCTCTGCACACCTGCTGTTCTCACCTGCCCAGGTGAGTGAGGGAGAGGGGGGATGTGTTGGGACTGTGTAACATTTGTCTGTTTGCTTGCAGAGTTAAGAACGGATGGCTGAGTGCTTTGGTGATTTCTCTGTGATGGGAGAACAAAGGTTTGGGGAAACAAAACAAGTTTCCTTCAGAAAAAAACTTTCTATAAATGCTCTGGCAAATGACTTTTAGTCACCTAATCGGAAACATCAAAATTGAGCTCACATGACTTTTTTCTGTGCTTTTTGCCATTCTCTGGCCGAGCATTGTTCTTGATCACCATGTCTCATCTACTTTTGATTTAATTGGTCAGACTTTTATTCAAATTAGACATTTTTAGGTGAAAATATTGCTGCCATCTGACAGATCTGACAGTTTAATAACGTTTATCAGACACTTTTATTCAACGTGACGATCAAATACATAAATGAATACACAACCAAGTTGCACAAATAATCAAGGATCGGAAGCAAGGACCTTCGAAATGCAATTTCTGTGGTTAGTGCCTAGTAGGTCTATTTTATTCAGACAGTGCAACAGTGTAGTCTTTAATATCCAGGTGGGCCTGAGTGTCCAGTCGTCCAGAGTCCCGGAGCCCTCTCTTTCAATGGGCCCAACTCCTCGGCAGAGATTCTGTGTTCCACCTCTAGGCCCAATCCCATGGGGCTCTACCTGCGCGGACGTTTCCGTGGCAACAGATTGGTGGCATACCTGGACATGAACGACGAAGCGGTAATACGAACGACCGTCGAGGCAGAGTTCAGGGGTCGTCTGGTGGTGGTCGAACAACCTGCAGTCAAGCGTTGCTGTACGGTGGCCTTGCGTCTGTCTTGGCTGCGCGTGGAGGACACGGACAGCTACAGCTGCACCTGGATGTACTTAGACAGCAACACGTCCTCGCCGCTGGAGTTCCGGAGTAAAGGCTCCGTAATTATTGTCAGAGGTGAGAAAATACAAATGGCATCAAACATTTGACTGAAAGAAAGCTATGGCAGAATGGTACCGAAGCAATTACTACTGCGATGCATCCTGTACTGGAAAACACAGATCAATAGATACAGGCTGTAACAAGGGTGAGTGATGAGGGTGTATTGAATTACAAAGTAAAAAGCTGGTCCTCTCTCTTTCCCTCTCCCACCTTTCTCTTCTCCCTGTTGTTCTTTACCTCTCTGCCTCTCATTCTCCATCGTATTCTTTCTCCCTCTTCTCTCCCTCTCGTTTCGTAGAAAGGGATCCTAACAAGTCCTGTTTGGATGGCTTCGTCATGGACCTCATCTTGATCGTACTAAGTTTATTAGCCTTCGTCATTGCATTTTTCGTCTTCATTGGAGCTCTGGTGTGGAAATGCACAAGGGTCAGTAGTTCATATTTCTTGGTAGACTCATAAAGGGTGGCTCATACAATAACACCAAGAATAACTTGGTGTCTATGTTCAGGGGTGTGGTTCTCAAATGGTTTCAATTTGAAAACAAAATCGTTGCAGTTTCATTTCGGCTGTTTCAGGCAGCCCTACATTTCAGTTAACATTACATCTTTCTAGACAGAGCAGATGGTTTGGGGGTTTTCCTGATACTCCGGTGTGGTTCTTTGAACAATTTTCCCGTTTTCCAGCAGAAAAGGAGGCAGTTCATGCCTGGCAGAGCCACCAGACAAAACAGGCCCAGACACCCTCATCAGCACCACCAGAGGTGTCCACAGCGCAGTCTCCAGCAGCTCACAGACAGCCCTCCACAACCTCAGTACTTCACGAGATTACTGTGATTTGACTTAGGAAATACTGCAATCATACCTGAACTGAATTGAGTTAATCACATTTCTACCTTCATTAGGTGCATTATACAGTATCAGTCTTTCCATGAGAACCTGCAAAGTTTGTCATTTCATATGGCTTTTTATTCTTCTGCTTTTTTTTTTTCTTTTTTAATTACAATGTGGTGCACCAGTGTATTGAGCTGTATGTAAAACTAGGGTGAAAATAAACTACTGTGCTAAAAATGATGTGTTGCTTCCTGTATTTTGGTTGCTACCCCACATTTAGTGTTTATTTACGCAGAAATAAAGACACCACATCCTGTTTGACGTCAAGCCTATATCTCACACACCACTAGAAAATACAAAGCTGCGTGGGGAAATGTAGTTGTTTCGAACAAATCTACTAAATTCTCTGTCCTCCAAGTCCGAACTCCAAATCACACACACATTCACACACCCATATATATATATATATATAGGTAATAGGCCTTGTGTTTGAAAAATTAAGGATGTAACCTTTATACTGCATAAAAGAACACTGGAAATATTTCCTATAGCTAATAATGTGTTATGTATACTGCTCTGGCATGCTAGATGGATGAAAAACTCAGTCTTCCTCCCAGTTTCATCCGCAACCCATGAGAAATAAACAATGTTCATTCCTTGAATTCCTTTACCCGTAGGAAGAACCCAAACATTTCAGCCCACGACCCCCGCATGATCCATGGAGGTGGTTAAAGTATACAAACTTCAAATCATCTATCCCCCCCCGTCGCTGACTCGTGACCCCCCAGGGGGTCACAACCTCTACTTTGGGAACCACTGAGCTAGACAGCTGCTATGCATTGGAGGAGAATTCTCACCAATGTTGCATAAAGAATCATGCATGAAGACTAGTTTTTCAGACAACTTTGTACCGCGATCAAACTAGGACAGCTCTAACATCAAAAAGGAAAGCTATTCTCCTTCCCTGTGTATTTTGTGAAGAACTGCCATGAGACAATAAACTGACATCCCACCAGTTTTGTGGGCCAACTCAATACAGCACATTATAGAGGTGTGTATAGCTCAGTACCATATATAACATTATAGAGGTGTGTATAGCTCAGTACCATATATAACATTATAGAGGTGTGTATGGCCCAGTACCATATATAACATTATAGAGGTGTGTATGGCTCAGTACCATATATAACATTATAGAGGTGTGTATGGCTCAGTACCATATATAACATTATAGGGTTGTGTATAGCTCTGTGGTAGAGCATTAGACTGCACATATTGTACTCTGCATGTCACTTTGGGTAAAAGTGTGCTAAAATAAATGAATGAATATATTATTAAACTAAAGGACATTGCGTTAAGCTATACACAACATGGCCCAGATACTGGAATAATGTCCTTCTCAGTATTTAACTGTTTGTGCTAGTCCATGTGGAATTAGTAAATCAAATTTAATATGAATTATACTAAACATTACAGTTAAAACACTGATCTGAAGTCTATATTCTAATACTATTTTATCAAATGGCAACTGGTAGTGTAGTCTATTACAGGCTAAATACATTAGAACATTTATGCATGGAAAGAGGTAGCCTATTTAGAGTTAATAAAATGGCCTTCTCAAAAGGGGAGTTCAAGGTTCTTCGGGAAACCAAGGTTGTGTGTGTGTGTAGGCAGAGATTATCCTTGGGACTCGCTCTGTGGGGGGATAAGTAGCCTACATCTAGAAAAACTAGGTTTTTCTGTTGACTGAACTTTCAGCACAGTTCATGCGCGGAACTATAGCTCTATCTTTTTCACCACACGGATCGGTAGTTGGCTGCACAGTGTAGGGCATAGCCGGTTGTGCGTTTGTGGAGATTACTGGAAAATTACTGGACAACACCTGGATAAGCGTTTCCGATTTCGTATTACAAAAACTCGCCCGCCTCCGACTAATCAAAGATCAACATTGGTCGACATGTTGGTAGATTCCTTTAACCATGCACAGACCTAAACGTTCGCCAACCCCCTAATACCGTTGGCCATAGCTTTCATGGATTCTGGATAGCCATCTAATGTTTGAAGATTTATGAAGTTGAGCTCTCATAAATTGGCCTTGTGTAAAATGAAGATGTTAAAGTTATTACGGACATCGGCTGGACAGACCGGAATCATTCAGTTTAATGGTAAGGAGGAACTGATTTGTGCCATGGTTTGTGCACAGTACGGTCATACCCTCTAGTACGGTCCTTATCACTACGTCACGACGTTCGCACTGTGTTGACGTTGACGAAGTTAGGATCAAATCACATTGATTGTGTTCAATGTATCGTTCACAATGAAATCAATTGTGTTGGGTCTAAATAATCATAAAGTATTATCAATCCAATATGTTTATAGCATTACATTTATATATTTAAAAAAAAGTAATACAAATAACGATGTATTCTGATTTTAAAATGTTAATTTGTTTGCGTGCCTGCTGTTCAGGAGTTTGTAAACTGTCCTCCATTCCTGCGCCGAGTCCGAAGGTGTGCATAGTAGGAGGAGGTCCTGCTGGCTTCTATACAGCACAGCACCTCTTGAAGGTATGGAGTCCAGTTTTTGTTCTTAACTCCAACTGGAGGGTCATTGACCAGCTGCCTAATCCTCTTACTCATGCTCGTGTTATATTGAATAGAGTCTTTGTCAGGTTATTCCTTCCAAAACATGACTTTTATGAGAACCAGAGCTGAACATTCTTGGAACCTCAAAAACATCAGCTTCCACTGACATCTTGCCATTCGCTGTCAGAATCCGAATAGGTCAGTCAAAAAGCAGGCTATTCATTTAGTCTACACTTGGGGGAGGGGAGATTTGAACAAGGCTTTACAAAGACATACAAACTGGGGTACAGTCTGATAAAGAGCGAGGTTGTGGCTGGCTACACACACACACACACACACACACACAACAAACACTCACACACAGACGACAGTCTGATAAAGAGTGATGAAGAAAGTGTTTTGTCTGTCTCTTCATAAACGGGGTGACTAAGTTCAGTTGAGTTCTGGATTTTAATAAGTATTATCAATCTTCAGATTGGGAGAGAAAACCAGACCTCTGACAATAAATGACAACACAACACCAGGCTTAGGACTCAATCATGTCTCTCTCAGCTCTGAAGGCCGGAGGACCATCTTTTATAGGGCACAATAATGTAAACATAGTGCGAGATTGTGGCTGGCTACACACACACAGACGACAGTTTGATAAAGAGCAAGGTTGTGGCTGGCTACACACACAAACACACACACAGACTAACCGGTGTAGAGTGTGATAGTGAGCGAGGTTGTTGCTGTTCCGTGTCGCAGGCCCGACCAGACGTGCAGGTGGACATATACGAACGTCTGCCAGTGCCGTTTGGTCTGGTCCGGTTCGGCGTGGCGCCAGACCACCCCGAGGTCAAGGTGAGTTTGCTGTTTTCATTATGAAACGCAACAACAAAAGTCGTCGAAACGTTGTCTCTATCTTTCGCGCGACATGATGAGTCATTGTTCAACCAGTCATTTTAGGGTGTCTCACAGTAACATAGAAACAGAGGCATAGGAGGACAGGACATTTACACACTGCCCCTATCATGCTCTGAGCAATGGACCTGTCGGTCTGTCTCTCTCTGTCTCTCATCCTCTGTCTCGTTCCTCTATCTCTCCTTTCTCAATCTGTCCTTCTGACCTATCTCTCTCTCTTTCTGTTCCTGTTACTCTTTTGCTGACATTAGAACGTAATCAACACCTTCACACAAACGGCCCAACACACCCGGTGTAGTTTCCACGGCAACGTGAGTGTGGGGAAGGACGTAAGCGTGGAGGAGCTCCAGAGGGCCTACCATGCTGTGGTGCTGGTGAGGACACAACACTGCCTTCTGGGTAGTGTAGTTCTAGAGTTCAATCACTCCAAGACCTAAACTACCTGAACTGCCATTTCCTTAAAGGCAATGTTGATAATGACCAATATTGTTGAGACACACTTTTTGTCATATTTGCTCAAATAAACTTCACATCCTGATTGCAACCAATACATCTAATGGTTTGACAGTAACTTGAGTTTGACTTTCGAAATCAAGCTAAAATTGCAATGTTCTCAAAACTTACCAATCCTATCATTAACTATTAATTGTATGTGTGTGTGTGTGTTGACGGGGGTAGAGCTATGGTGCAGACGGGAACAGGAGAATGGGTGTACCAGGTGAAGACTTGGCTGGTGTGTACTCTGCCAAAGACTTTGTGGGCTGGTACAACGGGTTGCCTAGAAACAAAGAGGTATAGTATGTTCACGTCTTCAAGAAAACATTTTCTTACTTCCTATCTCTATTTTCTCTGGCTCCCTCTCTCTGTTAGTCTCTATTTCCAGTCTTCCCCTCTTCCCTCCCCTCTTCCATTTGGCTCTTTTTCTCATACTATTCCTTGTTTGGCTTCATGTGTTTTCTTTCGTTCTGCCCCCTGTGTGTTCCAGCTGAAGCCAGACCTGAGCTGTGACACGGCTGTGATTCTGGGCCAGGGGAATGTGGCCCTGGATGTAGCGAGGATCCTGCTGTCTCCTCTGGAGATCTTAAAGGTTGGACTCATCCCCGCTTTGCTCAGGTTATCTCCAACCATGATATCTTGAAGTTGACTGTATCAGAGCCTACACATGGACAGCCTGGCTTCGAATACAAATACCTGCATGTCCTGTGTGGGGTAAGGATTTAAGGGTGGGGGGGTGGGGGGGTATAACTCAGTGGTCGAGTATTTGACTGCAAATCAAGAGTCGCAGGTTTAAATCCCCCCCCCCCCCTTAAATCCTTAACCCCTCCCGTACGTCGCATTGGAGGAAAGACAAATGAATGCATTACGCTAGCATTCGCTCACGTAATTAGCATTAGCACGTGTCCTTGCTTGTTGAGATCTTACCGGTGTGTTTTCCCCCCTCGTTTGCAGAAGACGGACATCACGGAGCTGGCGCTGGCCACTCTGGCGGAGAGCAGGGTGCGGAGGGTGCTCATCATGGGCAGGAGAGGTCCTCTGCAGGTGGCCTGCACCATCAAGGTGTGAGGCGCCAATATTAACCTCTGACCCAGTGCTTCCTGCCTGTTTTTTTGGGGGGGTCAGTCCCCCGCTGGAAAAAGGAAAAATAAATATTTAACGAGAGGCTTCAGAAAGTATTCAGACCCCTTTGCTTAGGACAGGATTTTATTGTGTTGTAGATTTTATTGTGTTGTAGATGTTATTGTAGGCAAAACAATTGTCTATTTATCTGTACTCAATTACCCATAATGACACAGTTATTTTGGCGTATTAATCTAAAACTGAAATCTCTCATTTACATTAGACAGGTGGACTCAAACGCTGTGCACATTTTTTTGTTTTTTTTTCTCAACCAGGAACTGAGAGAGATGGTGAACCTGCCTGGCACCAGACCAGAGATGGTTCATGCTGACTTCAACGGCATTGCAGAGGCTCTGAAAGGTGGGGTGATTGGCTGGCTTCCCCTTTCCTAATAACGATGTGTTTTGAAACATTGCAGATAGATGATGGGCAGAGTGATAAGTAAGGGTGTAATTCTGAGAGAGGAATGGCGTGGTTTAGGGATGGTGGTTTAGCTCAGTGGTTCCCAACCCTGGTCCTCAGGGCACCCCTGTCCTGCATGTTTTAGATGTTTCACTGCTCCAACACACCTGATTCAAATGAATGGTCATAAGCAGGCTTCTGCAGAGCTGGATAACGACCCATTCATTTGAATCAGGTGTGTTTGAGCAGGGAAACATCTAAAACATGCAGGACAGGGATGCCCTGAGTACCAGGGCTGGGAACCACTGGTTTAGCTGACACGCGAGCTGAGACCTTTTAAGATCACTTTATAAGCTCTATGTGGTCTGTCTGTCTGTGTGCTCGCTTGTGTGTGTGTCTGTCTTTGTGTGTGTGCGTCTGTCTTTGTGTGTGCTTGTCCGCCTGTCCCCTCAGCTCTGCCGAGGCCCAGGAAGCGTCTGACGGAGCTACTGGTGAAGGCAGCGCTGGAGGTCCCTGGAGAGCAGGAGCAGGAGAGGAGGAGACTAGCATCCCGCTCCTGGGCCTTCCGCTTCCTGCGCAGCCCGCTGGAGGTCCTGCCCTCCGCTGACCTCACCAGGGCCGCTGGACTCCGATTGGCTGTCAACAGACTGGAGGTGACAAGCTCCAGTTAAAAAGAACAGCTGTTTGCCAAAGTGCTGTACAATGGCGAATAATGAAAACAGACACGTTAAAACACAATCACAGACAATGTACAAACATGTTACCACTGCACCTACCTATGACCAAATGCAACAATAAATTCGTTTTAAGAAAATATTTAAAACCATATGTTGATGCAGTTTTTATGGCAAATTATTCCAGAGCTATAGAGCAGCCGCTGAGAAGGCTGGATCTCCCTTCAGTTTGAGACGTCAACCTTAGACCACTGGTTGATCGGAGGTCTCGGATGTATTTTGATTAAATGAAAGAAGATCAGAAATGTACAGAGGATCCAAGCCATGCAGACCCTTATAAAACAAACAATAATGCCTTGAACTGAATAGGGCTTTTGACTTTGAGCCAGTGTAGAGCCCAGGACTGGTGAAATATGTTCTCTCTTCTTTGTTCCAGTCAATAGTCTAGTAGCGGCATTTTGGACAAGGAGGGGCCACACATAATACAGTACAAAACTGTCCATATATACTTACTTTTGTTATTCAAGACCTGTTCGTGTCAATTAAATCTGGTTCTTGCTGACTGCCTCAATCTCTTTCTGTCCCCAGGGATCGGGTGATGGTGCGTGGGCCGTGACCACAGGCGAGGTGGAGGATGTGGCATGTGGCCTGGTCATTAGCAGCATTGGCTACAAGAGCCTTCCCATTGACCCATCGGTGCCCTTTGACCCCAGCAAGGCCATCATCCCCAACACTATGGGCCGTGTACAGCAGGCAGCAGGTGTGTGTGTGTGTGAGAGAAAACGAGAGAGTTAGGGAGGGAAAGAGAGATCCTTTGTTACGGCTGCTCATGGAATGACTGGAGAACTATGAGTTGTTGTTCAGTCCAAGATGGAGACCTCCGTAAAGCGTCATCTTCTCAGAATGAAGCCTTCAAACACAAAACTATTGGAAGGTGCTATAATCACATCGCATTACTGAGAGTATAGTAGAGCCAGAGAGAGAGCCCTCCAGTCTCACTGGTGTGTGTGCTTGTGTGTTGCATTGTCAGAAAAGTTGAAGATGTAACCCTTAATAGAACTAGAAACGGCTGTTCCTGCGAAACAGCAGTGAGAATGCTGAAAACCTGAATGGGGATAGCTGACCATACTAAAAAAAGCTGAAAATAGTGAAAATTTAGTAGAAAGTTATAAGCTGAAGCTTCAAAGCAACCGAAAGGTATTTTTGAAACGGGACTGGAGCAGCATTCCAACAATGATTTGAAAGGATTTACCATTACTTTTAAAGGGAGAATAATTTGCACAAAAACCTTAATATTTTAAAAAGTATAAAAGTGAGAAATGAGAAAATACCTGCAAGCTGAAATGAATTTTAAAAATGTGTGAGTCACACAAAAGAGGCAGTGTGGAAGCTGAACTGCATCATCTTAACAAAGCTAAGAGCTAAAATAGCCTACAATGTTGGAGAAGCTGAAAGCTGAACTGTTAAACAGAAGAAGTAGGCTAGCTAGTCGTAACAAGAATATTATCGTTTTAACAGATTAAATTATAGTTGGGATAGTATTAGCAGTAGCAGATGTAGCCTATGCGTTTACTCGGCTTTCTTAGTTGGATTCAATGTGTTGATGGAATGAAACATACAGCAGTAGGGCCGATACAGGAAGACACGGCGACACTTTGTTGCAGAAGGATGATGGTGCAAGTTTTGTCCGTGGAGCATACAACGATTAATAAAAAAGAATCATGTAGACGTGTTTATTGAGTAATCGCATAACTAATTACACATGTAAACGGAGTAATCGTATTATTGGCATAAACCGACAATTGCTAGTAATCGTGTTTCTCATAGTCAAGTAAACGTACCAATCACCTGTGTGAGAGACTGAGTGGTGCGTGTCTGTCGTTACGGTGATGGTGCAGCTATGATTGCTAATGCGCTGAGGGCAGAGAATAAGAGAAATGTAGCTAGAATCCACACCTCAAACAAGATAACCTAGACGCAAAACTGTACGTCCAATCCAAAATATAAGGATATTTTCCGAGACCCAAGACTGCCGAAACCAGAGATATTCTTTATATATCTGTGCAGTCAGAAATACGACTCTACCTGCAGTTTCAAAGACGTGTTCCTTTTGCTTTCCTGGTGCTTGTTTGTTTGGTTGCCACGGTGATGGCGCAGCTGTGATAGCTAACGAGCTAGGCAGAGAGAAAAACGAACATTTACCTAGCATCCACACCTCAAACAAGTTGACCTAGACGCAAAACTATACGTCCAATCCAAAATATAAGGATATTTTCCGAGACCCAAGACTCTGCCGAAACCAGAGATGTCCTTTATATGTCTGTGCGGTCAGAAATACGACTCTATCGGCAGTTTCAAAATCTTGTTCCTTCTTGCTTTCTCTGACTGATTTTACTCACCTCTCCATTGAAGTTATTGAGAGAATTTGAAAGGCTGCTCTCGCTTCAAGGCTCATAGCTGGAAATCTGTAAATGTGAGCTCTTTAGTAGTTACATTGGCTGAAAGAGGACAATATTTCCTACATTTTAAGGTATAACTTGTTTCTGTAAGTTAAACTATATGAACGTTAGAGGAATTTGTTTGACAAATTAGTTGAATATCAGAAAAAGAGCAGCAAGCAGAGTGAAACACTCTGCTTGCTGCTCATTCATAAAAATCAAGAAGGAGCAAACATTTTAATGTATTTGAAACTGTCATAATTCAAAATTGGCTGAACATTTAAAAAAGCTGAATCATTTGGGAATAGCTGAATGTCTTGTGAACATTTTAAAGGTTGAATGGTGTCTCTAGCTGAAAGTAAGCTGAAGTAGTTACGTTTGAAAGAGGAGGAAGCTTTTTAATGATTTGAAAGGATTTACCATTACTTTTAATGGGAGAATAATTTGCACAAAAACCTTAATGTCTTAAAAAGTATAAAAGTGAGAAATACCAAAAGTCATAGCCATCATCTCCTGAAGGAGCTGAACGTTTTGATACAAAAGTTGTAGGAATCGGTTAAAGTATGCAGAACGAGTTAAAGGCCAAAAAACGGCGGAAGAACTGAGAAGTTGAAAAGCAATAGTGAGAATGCTTAACAGCATTCTCACAATGATACTGTGTTTAACATTACATGTGTACAGAGAGAAGCTACCCCTAAGTTAACTCTAGGCGTACGTAAACATACTGGATCCGTATCTTGTTGACCTGGAGGAAGGGTGAGCATTTGTCACTGACTGAGACTAGAGGATGTCCGGGGTTTTTGTTTGTTTAAAGGAGATACTGTTCGACAGAGCTATGTGGCCTGGAAGGTCTGGTGACCATTTGCTTGTCACCTTTTCGGAGGAGCTTTTATGACACCAGGACTGGAGATTCTGTGATTTCAGCTGCTATTGTTAACAACCAGGTTTGATGTTGTAAACACGCACGCACACACGCGCAAGATTATGTAAGGGAGACAGCCAATGGTGACAGTCGCATGTCTGTGTATGAACCAATGACTGTGGAGAGCGGATTGGTTTAAATGGTCTTACATGAAGACCATTTAAACGATCAAACTTTCCGGCAAGCATTAAGCTATTGTACTGTCTTTGAATCCGACAACTCTGTGCATTACTTGATAAAGATGTTGTCTAACATGCATGTTGCCAGGTCTGTATTGCAGCGGCTGGGTGAAGAGAGGTCCCACTGGGGTTATAGCCACTACCATGAACGACAGCTTTGACACGGCCCGGACACTCCTGCAAGACCTGGAGTCTGGAGCCCTGGACATCCTCACAGCCAAGACCGGCTCCCAGGAGGTGACTGCCCTGCTGGAGGAAAGAGGTACTGCGCTGTGGCTTGTCAAAACACCCTTCACTTTTTACGTTTTATCCATTCACCAGACGCTTTTATCCCAAGCGACGTACAAATAGTGCTTGTAGAAAAAACTATCAGCAGTTTGAGGATCAGAAGCACCTTGTTTGCACAATTTGGTGGTCAGTCAACACACAGCGACAGAGTACTACATTAATAGTACAGAGCAACTGCAGTCCAAGAGTTGTTGGAGGAGAATCAGGAATCATGTGTTCAATTTAATCCCAATGAATTACAATAAGAAACAAGGTTCCATTTGTTTTCTAGAGGTCATTTTCCAGGACAATGGACATTTTCAGCAATGATCTGACCATGACGGACATGGAATCCGCTAAAACATGAATATGCTTCTTTCTGTGGAAAAAAACTATGGCTATGGCTTATTGTACATCTAGTCATTTAGCAGACACTCTTATCCAGAGCTAAACTGTTGTGAAACTATCTCTTTCACATGCTTAGAAATTATGACAAATTGACCTTTGTGCAACCATTGTGCTATCCAGTGACATGAATCGGGTGGGGTTAGGGTTAGAACGATGAAAAGCACGTTGTTTTCTGGGCCAGGCCTGGTACGTAGGGGCTAAGGGGGCTGTTAAAAATCGCTTGGGGGCAATAAAAGTGTATAGCTAGCCATGGACAAACTGGTCTTACTTAGCCTTGGCTACTTGCTGGACAACATTGACGTGGGCAGGAACCCTACAAAAACAGGTCGTCACGTCGAAGGAATGTGCTATGGCCTGGTGAGGAATGACAACCACATGATGATGTTGAAAGCATGTCTTTATTCTAACTCTGGATGTGTCTGTGCAGGAGTGAAACCTGTGTTTTTCTCAGACTGGGAGAAAATTGACAGCGAGGAGGTGAGGAGGGGGGAGGCCAGAGGCAAACCCAGGGACAAACTGCAGGACGTGGAGGAGATGTTGCTGGTGGCCAGAACACAGGGGCCCACTACACTCTAATGGACAATTCTGTTAGTAACATTATTTGTTCATCTGTTTGCTTATGACTTTTGTGTTCTCGTGTCATGAACTACTCTAGGGCCTACTCTTTATTGCTACAGGAAATACAAGAGGGACTGTTTTCCCAGGTAGTGAACTGGGGGTTTATAAGAGGACAAAGAGGAAGGCAGTTTAATTACCTGTGGCTGCTAATGATTGAACAGATAGAAAACTACTTATTGTGCCTTTAAATATGTGAGCTTGAGTGATGTGGGTTATCAGAAGCTGTCAGACGCACTGCCTTTAAATGCGCACGGTTTCCATCTGCAGATGGTTTTGATTCATTGTTGTTTAGGAAATACTTATTCCAAAGACATTTAATTGTTTTGTGCCGATATTCAGATTTCCACGAGACACACGCAGTTGGAATAAGCTGCTTGTTGTGGTAGACACAGGAGCCTGGTTGCCAGAAATTGACACACACACACTTCGACCACACCTTAGTCCAGCTTTCACTCTCCCTCCCTTCCTCTTCTCCTCTCCCTCCGTCACATCCCTGAGATGCTGGTTCCTGCTGTACTACTGCCCTGTGTTGGTTGGTAATGTTGTACAAATGATGAATGTGGCTCAGCTGATCACGACTGAACATGAAATCGATGCATTTCCTAATCATTATTTTGTATAGTCAATAAATGAATCAAAGAAAATGTTATGCAAACTTGAAAATATTCATTCCAAATCATTAACTTTGTCAATGTTAATTTATTTTTATAGAACAATAAAGTAATAAAGTACCTCCCATCTTTTGCTTTACCTTTTTCCAACCTCACATTTCCTACCTCAACTTTTAGTTTCCCAAGTTGAAGTTGGACTCAAATTGGAGACTTTCTGTTCCAGGAATGAGTCAACATGAAAATGCATGGTCAGGAACCTCAGAAACTACAGCAAACGAGACAGTGGTTACAGTAGAAAAATGCTTTATCATAGCCTTTTTGTCATACATATAACTGAGAATTATATCTTTTTTATGTTGCCGATCTTTACAGCCCTAACACTTAGGTGCCTTTTGATTTCAAGTGAAGAAGTCCTTAGTTGGGAAAGTGTTTTTCCAAACCAAATGAAGCCGATTTTTACAGTTGAAACCATTGCGTCTTCGCTGCAATGTCCGATGTCCGAGTGACCTTCCATAAATAACGACAAAGTGATCTGAGCTTGGATCGTGCTTCCAGTTGTCAGCGAGTGTGGGGTCAGTAGATCCCAAACGTGGGCTTGTGTCCCTCCCTGTAGCGGTCCAGGTAGCGTAGCGGCTGGCGGTGGGGGTACTTCACCTGGGGAGGGTGGTACACGGGCGGACGCACAAACTCAAACACAGGCTCCTTCATGTCTGCAGGAGGGGACACACGACAAAGACTGCTTCATTAAACTCATGTTATATTCTCAAGCCATCACTTTGCTGGAAAGTTACCCTCTCGGGTGCCCGTACTTATTTAACCCTTATGCTGCCTTCGGGTCACATGACCCAAAGGTTCATAACGAACCATCGTTGTGTTTACCCAATTTTACCCAATACAAAAACAAATAAAAAGTCATTTTCTTTTAACCTTCGCAATGTGGAGGGTCTGAGACAGCCCGACGGTTAAAAGAAAATGTTTCACTTTGTTTTTGTATGCAGTAAAGTTGTCGCAATACGACGGTGGGTAACAATGACTGATGGGTCAGAATGACCAGAAGAGAACACAAGGGTTGAAACAGATGTGGGGACTTGGACTCAAAGAGTGTGGTGTGTGTGAGGATTTACGGAGTGTGGTGTGTGTGGGCTTAAGGCCAAAAAATTACTCACACTAAGTAAACTCACGTAACATAGAATGATTAAGTTGTAGTTTTGATATGTGTGATATGTAAAGTTCAGAGTAGTTACATAGTAAGAGGGAACAGAGACAGTTAGGTTAGGGAGGATGTTTGAGACTAAGAGGTCTCTTTAGGGTGTAGTAGGCAAATTTGGCAGCAGGAAAAAGGCCCTAAAACTTCCTAGAATCAGCAGAATTTGAGAAGGCTTGGTACGACCAGATGAGGACCAATAGGACATGGTTGTTATAAGATGGATAATAGGCAAATAGGTAGTTTAAAAGTTATGGGGTGTAGATTTGTTCCCTGGAACCTTCTTGTTGTTTAATATGGCATATTGAGCTGAATTAAACTCCTACTTGCATCAAGACTTTAACTGGTTTCCACACTGTTTTTGAACTCTGAAGTTTCTTTTTGGACTTAGAATATGGTCAGAAGTTGAGTGTGTGTGTGTGTGGATTTACGGATTGTGTGTGTATGTGTGTTGGCTTAAGAGTGTTGTGTGTGGACATACGGAGTGTGTGTGTGTGTGTGTACTTACGGATTGTGTGTGTGTGGACTTACGGAGTGTGTGTGTACTTACGGATTGTGTGTGTTGGCTTAAGAGTGTTGTGTGTGGACATACGGAGTGTGTGTGTGTGGACTTACGGATTGTGTGTGTGTGTATTTTCGGAGTGTGTGTGGACTTACGGAGTGTGTTGTGGAAGGTGTTGGTGACCGAGGGGTCCCACTGACACTGGAAGAATGCGAGGCCCGCTGGAGTCATGCTGTCCTGGTGGCTCCTGTAGAACTCCACCGTCTTAAAGCTGCGCTCCGCCAGAGAGACACTGAGGGGTGGAGGGAGCCCGGGGCTCTGTTAGTGTGCCTCTGAGCCTTTCCTGTGGTCGGGATGTGTAACACTGTGCATTTGCAGTGTTTGCGAAGATGGGAAAACAGGAAACATGGCTCACCATGCCCGGTTTGGCTCGTGGGCCCGGTAGTCGATGCGTCGGTCCTGTTTAAAGAGCACGTAGACGAAGCGCTGAAAACCGGTGCCTTTCGCTGGAAACGGGGGCAGATAGGAAGCCAGCTCTTCACCGGACTGGGCCACGCCTCCCGGGATATTACCCCTGCAGCATGACGACGGGGGACGTGGTTAGTTGAGCTCATTCTATAGGAGGCTCCTCATGTGATGCCCCTGAGGAATGCTAGGTGCATCCTGGGAGGGGGGACTTTGAGGTTGGGGGATTTTGAGGTTGGGGTATTATGATACCAATGGATTCTGAATGCAGTGTGTCGCCAAGTTGACCCCCCCCCCCCCCCCCCCGGCAATCAACAAATCTAACCCATCTGTTGTCAAGGTAGGATCTGTTGCCAAATACAGGCTGGATAGAATGGACCATTTCATAGGGTGGGCTCATAGCGTGCAAGAGGGAGTGGAACACTTTATCTGACTCTTGTTTACTCTTTTTTTAGAGATGGCGTATACTCACACTAGCCAGTGTAAATACTCTCCCTCCGATTCCTGTAAATGCTCGTCTGAAACGAGAAAAAACAAAAACATGATGAACACGTCTGATGTTTGAACCAGTGGAGCTTACTGCCACCTAGTGGTGGAGTTAGAGAAGTACACCAGAGATGCATCCAGGACGCTGGTGCAGAGTTCGGTCTTCACCTGGGCTGGTGAGCAATAGAGTCCACAGGGAGCCCTCCTCTGCCTCAAAGGTGACCTGAGGAGCTACAGCCGCCTGACACACACACACAGATCAATAGAGGCGTTGTGAATGTCATGCATGGTTTAAAGGTTAAAAGCATGGTTTGAACATCATGTTATTGTGTGGGACACACGTCAACACTCGCTATCCCCCAGTCAGTCAGCCTGCAGTGACTTAAGGAACTGGACTATGTTGGAGTTTGAGAACTGGATCAGGTTAAGATTCTGGATCAGGTTAAGATTCTGGATCAGGTTAAGATTCACTACAGTTTTAGATCAACAGTTATTGTCCCTACAAGATTCTGTCAGATGTCTCAGAGCACCTTTCTAGACTGGGCCACAGTACTATGTCATTTAATGTCATACTTTAATGCCCAATCTCATGTATTTATTTAGCAGTCACTTATCCAAAGAGATGTACAACACGGAAGTATCTGAACCTGCTCTAACCACTGAGCTTTACCCTTCCGTTTCAACAAAGGCATCCCTCCCATCAGTCACTCACCTCTGTGGGGGTTAGATGATTCCCATGATGCACTTGGGCACTGTTGTCCTGCCCATAGCTGATGCAGAGTTTGACTCGGGGCACAAAGTAGGCCCTGGGAAACAGATCCTTGTAGATCCCGTGGTGATCTGCCAGCCTCTTGACGTGGTAGGCCCAGCTGGTCTCCTCCCAGCACGCCTCCACACGCTCCATGGGAATCTTAACTGGAGGCCAACAAACACAAAGGATTATGGGAGAAATACATGGCTGCCTGTTTCATTTAAATTCACTTTACTGATCCTGATGGCCACTGTCAATGTCAGTGCCTCATTTAATTGACTTGGGAAAAGGTATTGTACATAACCCAACAGCTTGTTTGCTTAGTCACACCACAAATGTTATACACCCTGTAAATGCCGTACACACTGGTGTTGAGGCTTGTGATCCAGCTGAGTGGCTCTATCATGCTTGGACTAGAGGAGACATACACGTTTGTAGACGGGTGGCTCTCTCCAGCTCTAAACTCTTTCTGTTCTCCTTCACAATCTTCTTCCGCTCCCTCGATTCTTTGGCCCTGGGAGCCCGTCCATGAGGCAGCCCGATATCCACTTTCTCCTCGCCTGTGCAAACACAGGACGAAGAAATGCTGTTATCATTAACGTAGCGATATTATAAAGTATAATGTCTGTATTTTTTTTTAAATTATAATACAGTTAGGCGGATGACATTAACCATGGTGAGGATCCTCTTGATTTAAGTACTGTCTGTAAGTTTTCCACCAGGCCGGTGAGTTCATCGCCTCATCAGCTCTTTTCAGGTACCGGGTGTAGCTCCGGTATTTCTCTACCGACTCCAGGTTGGTGGAGTCTATGTCTTCATTTGGCATCGGACCTAGAGGACCTACCCTTCGGCGGCATAAGTTTGCTGAAATGCAAAAACAAAATTTGTTACATTAGGATAGGCTAAACATACAAAACGCAGACACAATTATGAATTAAGCGGTTAACTAAGACATTACATTTACATTATGACCACACAAAAATAGCTAGATGGCTGCAGCCTGCATACCTACGTGCAGTACGAATGGACAGGAATAACTACAATATATGATGATTTAATAATGACAAAGAAAGGTAGTCTAGAGGTTGATTTCTCTCATTGGTAGGGAAAATTAGTATAGCGCACTGACTGACCCCAAATGGGCTAACTAGTAGTAGGGGAAAGATTTACACGAGGATTGACACTAGAACGACTAGCTAGCCGGTTAATGCACTGCATACGCACTGCTTGCTTTACAAAACTGTTGACATCACTTATCAAATGCAAAGTATTAGTTATAAATTGACCACAATCAAAATTAGCACCTGTAGTCCCGAATGTTCTTGCATTATTGACCCCTAAATCCGTGCCCGTTCGTAACGCTGAGAGGCAAACCATCCGCAGCGCCATTTTGGTACAGTGAATGACGTAAGCTCGCAAATGACGTTTCATATTTTAGCGTTTTTCGTCATCCTACGCCGGAGCTTGGGGAGGCATCTCCACAAAACTGATACACTATTCATAATCAGATGCTCTACATTAATTTACCTAACTGGTGAAGACCGCTCAATTTATGGTGAGTACAGAAAAAAGAAACGTTAATAAAGGCTAAAACTGTATTCGCCTAATGTTGTAGAACTGTGTTGACGTTTCGACTTGATATACATCTACATGGTTGATCTAGCAAGCTAACGTCAGCTAGCGAGGTAACAAGATAGCCTAACATTGCTAGCCTTTAGCTACAGTGGGTAGTTGTGTTGATGTGTCAAATTATCACCCCATATTATACCAGGCCGTGATCCAGTTTCTGTGGCGCTAGCATGATTACGTGGAATGTATATTATAAGATGAACACCTATATTAATTAGTTCCTTTAAGATGAAGACTCACCAATCAACACACCTATGTCTACAAAATGTTCTTCCCTTGGAAAATATCTCTCATCATGTCTCCTGTTCAACGGTTTCCCCAGAAGTGAATGTGTGTAGCCACCAGCCTACACCCTTAATCTCAAAGGGATGGAGTCCCACAATTTATCCTGCGCCATCTGCTTGGACTGGTTCAGAGTCCCTGTCACCCTCCCATGCGGTCACACCTTCTGTCACGACTGCATCAAGGCCCACTGGGATGCCAAGAGCCGCTCCAACATCGGACCCCAGTGCCCCGTCTGCCTCGAGGAGTTTGCCACCCGGCCCGTCCTCAAACGCAACGTGTCGCTCTCTCTCCTGGGCGAGGCAAGCGCCGCCTGCGCCCTCGGCAGGGACCCGTCGGCCGCGGTGACGAGGGGCGAAAGCGCCCGGGACACGCCCCCGGTGTTGTGCGAGCGCCACAGGAAGCCCCTGGTGTACTTCTGCAAGCAGGACAACATGTGTGTGTGCTACGAGTGTGCCCTCCACGAGTGCAAGAACCACAGCCAGGTGCTGGTAGAGGTGGAGAGGGAGGAACGAGAGGTAGGCTTGCATTCCAACGGCGATCCCGGATTTGTCTTGTGTCTGTCTGTCTACCCATCCATCATTCCATCCGTCCATCCATCATTCCATCCACCCATCCATCTGTTTGTGTGCTTCCACAGAGGCTTCTGAGAAGGAAGAGTGTGGACATGGGGAAACGTATGGAGGAGACCGAGAGGAGCATTGCCGAGCTGACAGAGAACATTGAAAAAGCCAAGGTAGAAACAAAGCCATTTCCTGTTGCTCAACCTTACCTCCCCTGTCATACCTCCTGTCGTAACATAACAGTAAAGCCAGTTAAAATATATTTTATTGAGACATCCCAATGGATTTGAGCTTTCACTAAAAATGTCATTCCAAACTGATGGCTGATTCATTCCAAACTGATAGTTGATTCATTCCAAACTAATAGTTGATTCATTCCAAACTGATGGCTGATTCATTCCAAACTGATGGCTGATTCATTCCAAAATGATAGTTGATTCATTCCAAACTGATGGCTGATTCATTCCAAACTGATAGTTGATTCATTTCAAACTGATGGCTGATTCATTCCAAACTGATGGCTGTGTTGACATGACTTCCCGCTCTGACGGTGGTCCAACGCTCTTCCTCTGCCCCCGGTGTAAAGGTGACCCTGGACCAGACGTCCCACTGGGTGGAAGCCAAGTTCAGCCTGCTGCTGAAGGTGCTGCAGGAAAAGCGGGACTCCACCGAGGGGTTCCTGGAGCGGGAGAAGGAGAGGACCCTGGGCCAGGCGGAGGCCAGGCTGGCCTCCCTGAGAGAGAGAGCCCAGGAGCTCAGGGAGAGACAGGGCCAGATAGCAGCTCTGAGTGACCTCCCTGACCCACAGCTAATACAGGTTCAGAACTCACCCTGCTGCTTACCAACACATAGCCAGATCATAATCATAATGTAGCCATTGAACAGAGATTTCTGTCCAAAGAGACAGAAACCGGTGGAGATTTGAACCTGGCTGAGGTTAAGCCATCCTGTTCTTTATATGCTGTCAAACGCCCCACAACATTACCAGCAACAGTACACTTGCTATCCCCCTATAATCATCATAGTGTAGTCATACCTCCAATGGCTTTGAGAATGGGAAGAGGGCTTTGCTAACTGCTTGTAGCAACAAGCAAAGATATTACCCAAACCTTAACCCTTGTGCTGCCTTCGGGTCACATGAACCATCGTTGTGTTGCGACAACTTTACCCAATACAAAAACAAATAAAAAGCATTTTCTTTTAACCTTCGCGATGTGGGGGGTCTGAGACAGCCCGGCGGTTAAAAGAAAATGCTTCACTTTGTTTTTGTATGCGGTAAAGTTGTCGCAATACGACGGTGGGTCACAATGACCGGTGGGTCACAATGACCGATGGGTCAGAATGACCCGAAGATAACACAAGGGTTAAAAACACGACAGGCCCAAATTTTCATAAAAGCTGCATTATTCAAACGGAGAGGTGCGCGTACCATCTAGGCTGAAGCTTTACCACAGCGGCCTGGGTTCGAACCCGGCCTTGGCCCTTTGCCGCATGTTTTCCCTTCTCTCCTGCCTTTACCGTAACACTTACCTTAAAAGCTATAAAGCATAACAAAATGCCAACAATATATATCTTAGAAACGACCAATCCCAAAGAGAGCTGATGTCTTTTGACCTTTGACCCTGTGTCTGTGTTCAGGACTCTCGGCTGGTGGAGGTTCCTCGCCAGCAGGACGTTCCTGTGGATGTGACCTGCAACCTCCAGGAGAGGCTGAACGGCGTCACGGACGTTCTGTCGCGCATATCCAAGCTGGTGTCTGAAGATCTGGAGAAGGCCGTGTGCGCGGCAGTGGGCCAGGACAAGCAGGGTGAGCTGGTCTTAGTCGCTTTCATCCAAAGCGACATGCAGATGTATGAAAGTAATCTCTTTCTCTCTTGTTGGGCATCCTTTTCTGTTTCTGTCTTAAACCTCCCATCCCTCCTCTCTCTCTCTCTCTCTCTGTCTGTCTCTCTCTCTCTCTCTGTTTCTCTCGCTCTTTCTCTTGTTGAACCCTTTTCTACCTCTCTGTCCGAAACCTCCTTCCCTCAGGTTCCCCCCAGGATAAGCGTCCGGTGCTGGCAGTGGTTCCAAGCCCTGCTGCCCCCTGTTATCCAGGAGGGAAACATGGCCTCAACGCATGTACGTTCTGTCTTCACCAAACTTCACCCCACATGGGTCACCTGGAAACCGCAACCATAAAAACATTTCAATTGACTGATTTCCTCAAATGAACTGTGACTCCAAGAAACCTTCGCCATCCTTTCATATTCAGTGAATCTCCTCATCCTCTCCTCTCTCCTAGACCGCTGCTCCCTGACCTTTGACCCCCGCACTGCCAACGCTCACCTGCTCCTGTCCCAGGAGAACCGCCGGGCGGAGCACCTGACGTCGGGGCCGCGTCCCGTCCCCGCCCACGAGGCGCGCTTCGACCACACCTGGCAGGTGCTGTGTTTCCAGGGCTTCACCCACGGCCAGCACTACTGGGAGCTGGAGGTGTCCAAGCCCTGGGCCTACCTGGGGGTGAGTCCAACCCAAGCACCAAATCACTTTTTATTTAGTCTTTTCCCTTTAAGCAATGTTCCAGAGAGTTCCACAGATGTACAGTACATTTAATCCAATTGTCATATCACATTTTTTTGTATAGTCCATTTTATAAGCAGTGTCAGAGGGCTTCACAGATCTGGTTATTTGATAAAAAACACATTTTATGGAAACCAGGAAGTTTGGTTAAAAGTGATGGAAATCTATGAACAAACAGTGTGGTAACCCCTGGCAGTGACATCACCAACCAGGACGGACAGAAACCTGATGTCTCTCCCCTTTCCTCTCCTCTCCTCTCCCCTCCCCACCTCCTCCCTCTTTCCCCCCCTCCCCACTCCCCTCCTCAGGTGACCTACGAGGGAATCCCCCGCAAGGAGAAAGGCAAGCGGTCTATGGTGGGCATGAACGAGTTGTCCTGGAGCCTGCAGCTGGACGAGCGCCAGCTGAACGCGTGGCATGGCGGGCGGCGCGAGGCCGTGGCCGGCCACTCCCAGCAGCACCAGCGCGTGGGCATGCTGCTGGACTACGAGGCGGGCACGCTCACCTACTACGGTGACGGCCAGACCAGGCTGCACGCCTTCCACTGCGCTTTCACCCAGGAGCTGTTCCCCGCCTGCTGGATAGGGGAGGGAGTCAGCATCACGCTCTGCTCCCCCTAGCCCACCAACAACACCCACACGCCACGGGACACAAGGGGGAAGGGAACTGAGGGCAAAAGCTTCACTCGACGACTGTACAGGAAGTGATATGGCGAACGGACTTTTCGGCTGATCGAAGTAGAGGACGCCCTGAAGATTCACCTACCTACTGTGTCCTTCACCTGCCTCTGTTCCTAACCTCAGACTCTCTGGGGATAGTGGATGAATTAGGTCTGACTCTGTATCAGAGGGTAGGGTTAACTTCTAGGTCTATACTGAGTAGCTTCAGTGTAGTGTGTCTAAGAGGCCAAGCCTTGTCCTGGCCAGCAAAAACAGAGACACTTCCTGCCTTTCTCTAGGACCTGACCTTGTGACCACTTTCTCGACCAATCGTCTTCTCAGAACTGTAACCAGGGAGGAAACGGGATAGTTTTACCTGGAGGGTGTAGGTTGATAGGTGGTGTCACCTTTTACTTAGCTGGATCAGCCTTGCTTCAAGCCATTCAAGCCATTCTGTGTTTTTTCCGATCAGTCGGGTGGAGGTTTTAGTGGGCGCAGAAACCCATATAGAAAAATAAGCAAGTTATAAGTATGGGGTCCCACCCCATGTACAGATGTTAGATTGTCATCCTTCTTCAATCTAGTCCCCAGAGACGTGTTACCTTTGTGGGGTAGCTGGGACACCGGCCGATTGAACACTTATTTGAACCAATCACAGAAGTAGTCGTGTATAGTCCGCCAAGCAAAAAATAATCATGCGCAGGAGGTTGTAATTGTATTGCGGCTCCCAAACACATGCTAATGCAAAGTTCGTGAACCTGCTGGATGCCCGAAAGTTTGTGCTTTAGCTCCGACACAGACGGCGACGGTGGCACCCTACAAGGCAGCGATAGCGTCATATAGCTCGGTAGCTCAGGTACATTTGGGATTTCACTCGATAACGACTGCGTGGAAGATTAGTTCGATACTAATGTTCGTGCTGGCCTCTTTGAGACACATTGACTTGACAAGTGATTACCAAGAACAGCTGTGAACCGGGAATGTTCTGGTAAACACAACTCTGCACAGCGGACGATCCCCAGGGATAAACTGATTTGCACAGGTTCTCCGGAAGCACAGATCGGCAGTACTGTAGCTGAGAGAAGGGATAAGCACATTTAAAGTCGGATGACTTTTCACTGAGAGCCTTCTTGGCACTGGGACTGAAGATCATGAACATCTGCACTGTGCTGGAAATACAGATGGGATTTACTAATACATACTGTAACTCATGTGAACGCATAGAACAAGGTCCTTTGAATAAAAGTTTCATGCATAGGCTACTGTTAAGTTCACAAGTGATACCATGCTTATTGTCAATAATCCATTTCCAGAGTTTGCACTTTGAAAACCTGCAACATGGTACTAATGTATTGACGTGTAAATCATTTGCGTCCTGCATTTCTATTGGCTCAAAATGTCCTTGGATGAAGATTGTAATATTATCACAGTAGGGCCTACTGGTGGACAGCCTATTCAGTTTTACAGTATCCATTGTATCTTATCCATAAATGTATCCATACAATTTAGTACGTGGTACGACACCATCATTATAGAATTACATACCGTAATTTAAGACTAATAAATAACATAACACTTCACATCACAGAAGATCAGTTTAATAAAATCCAATGCATACTGTGTTAAGTTCACAACTGATACCATGCTTTTAGTTAGTTCAATAATACATTTGACCATTCATAATAATAAAATACTAAATAACTTAGAAGGGAGAGAGTGAAATAAATAGCCATATATTACGTATAACTATTATTAGACACACAGCGATGACAGAGCAAACTGGGTTCTGATGCATGGCGTTCTGAAAGTGCGACGAATCAGCCACCCGATTCGTGCCACAAACACAGAAAGACGGCTGTACAGAGAGAGGCCCAACTACTAAGGTGCTCCGAATAGATTTTGAGAGATTGACCTCAAACGTGTGTCAGTAAAGAACAAAGAAATAGAAGCACTGCTGTCGTTCCATGTGACTACCAGCCAGGTTCCAGACTGTTCCCAGGGAGTCCGGAACGCAGCGTGCGCGTGTTCTTGAATGTTCATGGAGAGGGCAGTGGCAGGCCAGGATGTGACATCGCTTGGATCTATACTCTCACACACGATAATCCCCGGGTAAAAGCAGGGCGTCACCCCTGGCCTGGATGCCCCAGAGGGGAGCTTTAATCTGGGATCAGGGATGCACCGCTGGACATGACAGACACAATACCGGCTATTCTGCTTTGGCATTGTTCATTACTACCTAATATCAGCTCCCCCCCCCCCCCCCCCCCTTTGTAGTAGTTAGGTTAGTCACGTGTTGAGATGAACCCTGTTTTCCCAGGAGATCTAGTCTGCCTACACACAGCTATTCTCTTTCTCACTTTGAAGATGAATGACCAAAAGCATGTACACTCAAGACATAAATTAGAAAAATGAAACACTGCATTTAGCTCGACCTGGAAAGAGTAGCAAAGTAATTACTTCATTCTGTCCAGTTCAATAGATCAGCAGTCATATGAAATAAATGTTAAGCTTTCTATTTTTTTTTTAATGTTTTTTCTTTCTTTTCTTTTTTTCTTCCATATCTACATTGACTTTGCATCTGACGCCTAGGGCAGCAATCGGTCAGTTTTAGCCAAGTCGTTAGTATCTGGATTATCGACTGAATCACATTCCCAACCTCGAACATTCTCAAAACCTGACAACTTTGGCTCAAACGACATTCACGTCATCCAGTCTGAGAGACACGGAAATGCTGTGTGTTTCAGTTGGCGTCAGGTTTGTCTGTATTGTAGCTGAGGGGAGGGGGTGGAGCGTGGCTGAGGACAGCAAGAACCATCAGGAGGAATATGTAGGAGGAGGAGAGAAGGAGTGTAAAAAGAAGGACGAGGATAGGATGAGGGCAAGGAGAGGATGACGATGAGGACGAGGATGGGGAGAGGATGAGGAGAGGGCAAGGAGAGAATGACGATGAGAAGATGAGGACGAGGATGGGGAGAGGCAGGAAGGTATGGGAGACGACAAAAGAGACATAATGAGCAGGTCTACCATCACCCAGGCGAGAAGACAACAAAGGGAAGGAGGGATTGTAGGATGGGCTCCCAGCAATGGGGGAGGAGGGGTGGGGGGTTTGTGAAACTGCAACACTACTGGGTCTTCTTGTCCTCCGGAGGAGAGTAGGGAGGGGGCTTGTCCTGGAAAATGGAGGAGTTCAATATTAAACATTACATCCAGGGAAATACAAGTTACATCCAGGGAAATACAAGTTACATCCAGGGAAATACAAGTTACATCCAGGGAAATACAAGTTACATCCAGGGAAATACAAGTTACATCCAGGGAAATACAAGTTACAACCAGGGAAATACAAGTTACATCCAGGGAAATACAAGTTACATCCAGGGAAATACAAGTTACATCCAGGAAAATACAAGTTACATCCAGGGAAATACAAGGCCCCTTTGATTCTGTTTCAGAGGTATGGTTAGAGTCCCCATGTGCACTGGGCTGACTAAATGGTGAAAGCATGCATCGTTCTTGCTGAACCCCATCTACCATTGCTTCTCTGCTACTTCCTGAGAAGCATCTATTGGCTGTCATGTACCCTGCTCTTTTCTCATTGGCCAGGTTGCTGACTATCCCTGTCCTGTGTTCCTGATATATAAAACAAATCGTAACCAGAGGCGTTGTTAGACATAAAACTCTACTGAGGCACAGACCCCTGTTTATCCCTTTTTTTCTTTCAAGCTTGCTGCGCACAATGCACTACTAGGCTATAGAAACTCCCCTTGCTTAAGCCCACTATACAACAGTTCAGAGACGCAGGTCTGATATCAGCTTTGGCAAGGACATCAATAGTTAATGCAAACGCACACATTTGTTCGCATTAATTTGAGCGCAATTACTGTTTTTTGAGCTTCATGTAATATTGTTTTTAAGTTTTAGTCAAATTAAGATGATCGGTAGGCCTATCATTTAGAAACTGTCTTTAGATTTGTAATGTTTTCTTAGCCTACCTCAATTCTGACTTGTGTGCCGAGTCCGACACCTGGACTGCTGTGGCTATTTGGCAAGCTCAGAAGAGCGTGCTGACATGGAATTCTGCGTGCATCGGTTTGTGTTTTCGGTTAAACACTTTTACAAGCGTTGATTGGGATACTGCGTGAATTTTTTTTCCGGGATTATCTATCTAAATGAATGCACTGCCTAATAAAGTAAATTGTTAAAACTCAAACTCTAGATTTTACTGGGGCACTGCAGAAAAAAACTGGGGCACGTGCCCCAGTAAAAAGGGTCTAACCACGCCCCTGACCGTAACCATGGTGACGCGTAGGAAAAAGGCCTACCTGTGGTAGGTAGACATGGGTTGGGGGAAGCGTGGCACAGCTAGCACTGGCTGCTGCCTCTGCTGCTTTGGCCTCAGCTGGGGGGAGGTGGAGAAGGGCGGGAGAGATGGAGAATAGGAGGAGAGGGAGGGGGAGAGAGGAAACGGAGGGGGAATGGGAGGGGGGAGACAGAAACAGAGGAGAAGGAGTAGGAGGAAGATGAGCATTAATTAATAAATACTACGTCATCTCACCATTAAGACCATATGGTTGTGTGCTGGGGGGAGGGGGCTCACCTGCGGGTGTGGAGGGCAGGTCTGGCTGCAGGGGGGCCTGCTGTCCCAGGGGGGCAGAGTAGGGGGGAGGGGGCATGTAGGCAGCGGGGCCTTCAAACGCTGGGGGGCTGGGGTAGAATGCACCTGCGGAACACGGAACAGTCACCATCCCTTCATGTGTTCACTGTCATCTGAAGCATTGTACAGCGTGTGTGTGTGTGTGGGGGGAGTGCAGCCAATAGCTCCACCACTGAGCTCCACCCATTCCCCTGAGTGTGCTGGTGTGGCTTTTATGACAAAGGTGGACAGAGAATCCAAACAAACAGCAGATACTGATACTGTCATAACAAACCCACTTGTAAAATCAATCAGTTTGACCTCAGTATGTATCAACTATCTCCAGTCTACACTCCCTCTCTCTCCCGCTCTGTCTCTCTTTGTCTCCCGCCCTGCAGTGAAAACGACGGAGGCCCTGTCCCTGTGGGGCTGACTTACCTGCAGGAGGGGGGTTGGGGTAGGAGTACCCCGGGGGAGGCCCAGCTGGGTAAATCCCGTTGGTAGGGGGAGGGGGGTAGGCGTAGGCCCCGTTAGCCATGTAGGGGCATCCCCCGAAGCCCCCAGCCACTGGCTGCCCTCTGGAGGCTGAAAAGGTTCGAGAATGACACAGAGATAGTCGGCTCACTGGAACAAAGCGCCCCGTTTCAGCTGTTCAGTTCGATCGGATCTGTCTGATTATTCATCTTCCACGCGCGTTTTCCGATTTTGCTTCATTTGTGAAATGAGTGTGTACATCTCATATATATTTTGTAAACCTGTGACTATGAAAACTGCATTCATGTATAATGAATATATAGCTGTAAATACACATACAGCCTATAGAAAACTGCCTAGGTGATGTGTTTGTTGACGGGGGTGGGGCTGTCTGTGTACCTTGCGCTGCGACCTGGAGCATGTACTGTCCAAACTCGATGGCGCCTCCCGCCGCAAAGACCAGCTTGAAGGAGGAAGAGCCCTCCCAGCCTCCTGGGATGGAGGGAGGGAGAGGTGGATGGAGGGAGGGAGGGACAGAGGGATGGAGGGACAGAGGGAGGGAGGGACAGAGGGATGGAGGGAGGGACAGAGGGACAGAGGGATGGAGGGAGGGACAGAGGGATGGAGGGACAGAGGGATGGAGGGAGGGAGGGACAGAGGGATGGAGGGAGGGACAGAGGGACAGACAGACAGGAAAACACATGTTGAGGATGAGTGGAAACAGGCTCCTGGTACGGCATTTTTATGTTGAACTGCATACACGCCTCAGACATGCAATCACACACCTCCGGGCTCGGCGCTGATGATGCCTTTGATGTAGTTGGCCCCCAGTACTGGCTGTTTGACCTCACATCCCTTCATCAGGTAGAAGGGCATCATGAAGGACTGTAGAGCGTCGCGACCCTTGGTCAGGAAGATCACCTGAGGAGAGACACACACACACACACACTCCAACTGTCAACATCCTCACACACACTCTGTCAACATCCCCCCCCACACACACACACACCAACTGTCAACATCCTCACACACACTCCAACTGTCAACATAGAACTTGTCAACATCCTCACACACACTCCAACTGTCAACATAGAACTTGTCAACATCCTCACACACACTCCAACTGTCAACATAGAACTTGTCAACATCCTCACACACACTCCACTGTCAACATGTCCAGCAGCACACACTTTAACTGTCAATCAGCCTTCGTTATCTGAAGATAAAAGATTGCACTGAGCTAAGATTGGCCCGTTTCATCACTAAGCAAGAAGATTGCTGCAGGGACATTGTGTGTGTGTGTGTGCGTGTGTGTCTGGGCGTCTGGCCTCTGTCTTACCCTGTAGGGAGTCAGATATATGCTTCCCTTCTTGTTCTTCCTGAAGGCTTCAGGGAGGGAGTCTGCTTCACAGAAGACCAGCTCCACATTCTCAAAGCTCATCAAAACACTGGTCACACACATGCGGTTTGCACAAACACACACACACAATTATTTGGGTGTTGGCATACCGTCACTGGCCACAGTTGAGTATTACTCCTAATTAGGCTAACGTTTCATAAACAGTGAGTAAATAGCAACCATGACATCATGGTCATTATGCAACTCTCCAGTTCATCAGTTAGTAAACCTCTCTTACAATAGTAGCCAATAATAGGATTACAGGTCACACGCCACTGTCAGTCAGGTGGGGTTACCTGCAATACTTAATAGGTTTACCAGGACAACGTTGAACTAGATAACAGCAACATCACTTTGTCATACGAATGTTCGGGAATGGGTTGGTTTTATTGGTGGCCTTGGCTCTAGCTACGCAGTATCACAAGGATTCTAGAACATAGCTAGCCTGCTGCTTGAGACACCGCGTTTGCTTACTTATACGCTTGATTGATTTACGTGAACTGTGTCGATGGCTAATTAAACGTTACCACAGCAAAAAAATACGTGGAAAAATACCTGTCTTAACTGGCTGTGTTACTCTGCTGTTAACACAGTCATCGTTAGTCCAGTCCCAAGGCAGTTGTTGTCAACGGTCATCAAGTGATGATGGGAATTTTACGATCAAGTAAAATTGCTTCATAGCTAGCAAGTTTTGAAAAGACATGCACAGCCCATCTACTTGACAAATTGTACGGATAAGTGTAAAAGAACACCACCCAAGGGTACAATAACACTCAAATGGCCTAGTTTGCTAGCTAGCTATGTTTGGTCCCAACGTCACATCGCTAGCTTGCTGTGTGATGGCCACAGTGCGAGGCTAGTCCGTAGACTATCCCTTAAAGCTAGAGCTAACAACAACGACATCGTGATGAGCTACCTTTCACTGTTGTTGATGATGACACCTCCGGATTCAGAGTTGTTCTTATTCAAAGCCATCGCTGTGTACGGAAGAGCGAAACACTATGCCGCTGTCTAAAAACAAAACCGAAAAGAGGTGAATGTTGTCTGCCTGCACACGCAACTGTTGTGTTGATGCTGATGATGCACCTGCACTTCCTGCATGCGTTACACCCACACGATGACATCACCCTGGAAAATCCTGTCAAATTTCTCCATAATCTCATAATCCAAGGCCGTAGCCATGGAGTCAACATTGGGGGGGGACGAATTAAATTTGTTATGATAATTTCGGACATCGTGCGTGGTTGCCTTTCGTAGCGTGGCACATTTATATTTTTATATCAATATATTGGGGGGGGGGGACATTTTTACCAGATTTGAATATTGGGGGGGGTTGTGTCCCCCTTACGGCCTTGTCATAATCCAAACCCTTCAACAGCAACATGTATATCCCCGCGTATCCCCGCAAAATATCACCGTTCGCACAGTTTTACTTGAGTAAGAGCGGTTGAGTAAGAGCGGTTGATATCTAAAATTGTGAAAACCCATTAAACACCACATGGTTCAAACGAACTCAAAATGCTGATAACCCAACGTTTAGTTATGTGACAAGACTGATCACATTTTTCAACAAAAACTTCTTTTGTATTTTATTCGTAATATGGGGTTGAGGCTGTTGAGCGTTGCCGTTTTCCCACCCCCGCACATTTCCATTTGTCCAACTGTGCGAATGGCACTTTTTGCGTCAAGACACCCTATCCTCCAGTAGGCCTTCGTCTGTTTCTGAGAAACCCCTGTCTTTAACGTAGGCTACCAGGCTGCACTGCCCACACGGGGTTTGTCCCTGCCACTACCAATATTCGGATATTATAGAATCGGATGTAACCAACAGATTCATTTGTAACTTCACCTTTTAGGCTATTAAGTTCACAATTAAATATAGGTATAGGTTTATAGGCTCCTATAAACCCAAAATTGTAGAGGTTTATAATCTTTAAAATGCAAGCCAATATAGTTCTTCTGGTGGTGTTCAGCCCCAAGCTGTGCTGCATGTATCAAGCACCACTTTTTACATAAAGGGATTACCGCCATATACTTTTGTACCCATGCAAAGCACCCCATGGTCGATCACTGCAATGGGATGCTGTGCTGCTGTGCGTTTGTTTTTTTTGTTTTTTTCTCCTCATTGCTTTGGTCAGAATAGTCCAGTCATAAAGATTGTTTAAATTGTGCCAGAGGGGCTGGAGTGATCTCAAGGTGGATAGGGTGGTGGATGACACAAGAGTATAGAGTAAAGCAGAGCAGAGGATAATTGAGTAGATTAGAGTATAATGGAATGGAATACAGGAAAGGAGAGTAGAGTAGAATATGGTAGAGTAACACTGGCACTTTATTGATCCCAGAAGTAATACCACTAGGATAGAAAATATATATATATATACACATTTTACCCCCCCATTTTTTTTTTGTGGGGGGGGGATTCTCTCTTCTATTGAGACCCCAGTCCCCCAGTCCCCCCTGATTCCAAAAGTGGTCATGTGACTGTGTTTGACGCCAAACTGAGAAATGTACGAAGAGAAAATGAATGTTCAGAGATTACATTTTAAGAGCACAAGTGTGAGTGCTGGCCAGATAAAGTCTATCAAAACAGGGGAATCAAAACCGTATCTGCGGAAGGAACAACGGTCTCTCAACCCTGACGTGCAAAATGAGAGATAAACTGTGTTTGAACAGAACATTAACGTTCTCTTAGCTCAAGTTCAGAGTGAGAGAGAGAGACCGAGTCGAAGAAACGGTTGCTAGTCACAGTTACCACCTTCTAGAGGAAGTGATGACTTCCTGAATGCTGTGTGATAATTTAACTCGCTAGCTCTCTTGATCTCCTGTCCGCGTCAACACACAGCTCAGTGCGTCTCTTCACAGGTGCTTCTCTCCCAATATCACCATCATGGCAACCCAGGATGGCGTATCCACAGCGGGGGACAAGCTGCTGCATCCACCTGATCAGGCAAGAACCACCAGACTGTGTGTGGTTCTCAGTGTAGCATTGTTTTCTGAATGTGGGTTTTTGCTAGTTGTATAGGTTTCTGAATATGGGTTTCACGAGTTCTCTGGGTTTTGGGGTTATCTTAAGCAATCAATGACGTAAACATGATGATTTTTGTATTATTATTGAGAAGTTTTTTGACAGCATGCTTTCATTTGCTGAAGCACTGGTTACTTTCTTGAGAATGATATGTTTGTGAAAAGCAGTTACTGAGTTATGTTTACAGTGTGTGAGTTTTTTCAAAGAACAAGCTGAACACCAAATTGGTGAAGGTATGGATCTTAAGTAGCCTATATTCTGGTTTCTTAAACCCGATGACTGTAATATGACACTTTACAGTCATCAGGTTTATGTTATCACATTGGTCCAGGGGGTATTTTTTGGAGAAACAGTGTGTGGGTAGACGTCAGAAAAGTATGTGTGTACATTTATGTGTGAGTCAGTGTGTGTGTGTGTGTGTGTGTGTTTGCGTGGGTGCCTTGCATGTGTGTAGGCATCAGAAAGGTACAAGAGATCCCCTCTCATCTGATCCTAGCCGTGAGCCTGATAGTGAGAGAGAGAGAAACAGAGAGGTGGTATCATAGTCTCTCAGTTCTCTCCACTGAAGTTTCCTTATTGTCTGTAAGGAGGAAGTCAGTCCTAACAGTGAGGGCTATCAACTGATTGTCACCCAGTTATTTGCATGGGATTGTTCCATTGTAAAAACTCAGATGTGTCTCAAACTCTGCCTCACTGTGCAGTGTTAACTAGCGAACCATAACAGAGAGAGATCCATCTACAGGCACCGGACAGTAGGTAAAGAGGGTGATCAGTTTTGACTGTGTCGTTTTTTTCGCCCTTTTCCATGCAGACTCGAGGCTCGACCAGGAACAGACAGGTAAGAAGCTTGTCACTGCCCGGGGGTCTGCCCCACACAACTGTGTGTCTGGTGCCAGGATTGAACATCTCTCTGTCTCTCTCTCTCTCTTTCTTTTTCTGTGTCTTACCTTTTTCCTTCCTCTATTTCTCTCTTTCTCTATACTCCCCCCCCCCTCTCTCACTTTTTCTTTTTTTGTATTTTTCTCTGTCTCTGGGTCTCTCTCTTTCTCTGGTTATCTCTTTTTTTCTGAGTCTCTCTCTTTCTCTGGTTATCTGTCTTTCTCTGGGTCTCTCTCTTTCTCTGGTTATCTGTCTTTCTCTGGGTCTCTCTCTTTCTCTGGTTATCCCTCTTTCTCTGGTTATCCCTCTTTCTCTGGTTATCCCTCTTTCTCTGGTTATCCCTCTTTCTCTGGTTATCTTTCTGTCTCTCTGCAGGGCTCCCCAGGCCATGTGAGGAAGCTGGGAATGACCAGAAAATTTAAAGACAGGAGGGTAAAGTATTGAAATAGCTCTTGCGCAAGTGTATGGCTGTTCATCACCAGACACTTCCTCAAAGTAAAGAGGACGACATCTCCACACTCGCCAGAAGCATGTGACTGTGCAGAGCAGGAACAGGATCAGAAATGGGATTCTTTTTCATGTTGTCTCAGGACTTGAAGGAGGCAGAAAACCCTGAAGAAAAGGCAAAAAGACACAAGGAGCTAGAGGTGGCTGGCATCGTCACACACCCGCTTATATTCATCAAATCCTAATTACACTTTAAATAGGAATAAGCATGCATGCTTAAAGCATCTTTTTATCCTCTCCCCTCCTGTCTCAGTTGAAGCCCCTGTATAAAGAGCTCCTATACACTATTGCTAACAAGCTGGGCAAGCCAGCCTCAGGAGAGATCTTCACTGACAGCCATCTTCAAAGTTACATCAGAGAGGTGAGCAAACACACATACACACACACACGCACACATACACACAAACACACATGGATTGACTTACTGTTGTCACACTGTCTGTTTGGGCCAGGCCTTCTGCATGACCGAGTCAGAACACAGGAGTCTGATGGAGTGGGTCAAGAACACAGAGGTGAGCCTGGGTCTTCAGAACCTTCTTCTTTAGAACTTTCATCTTTAGAACCTTCATCTTTAGAACCTTCAGCTTTAGAACCTTCCAGCTGTGATCCATTCATGATGATCCCATCCATCCTTTGGGCCCACCATCTTGACCTGTCTCTCCATTACATGGCTTGTTTTATATCACCCGTCTTTCCATCACATGGCTTGTCTCTCTGTCACATGACTCTCTCTTTATCACATGAGTATCTCTTCATCACATGACTATCTCCATCCCAGCCTCCTGTTTACTGTCTGATGGCCACGTTGAAGGAGGCCAAAGGCATCCTGGGAAAAGACATAAGTGGTACGCCCTCAGATATCACACCAATCAGAAACAAGCCCCTGAGAGTCAGATGACTGAGACTGTAATTACAAGACAGCCCTGTCCACAGTGTCCAGTACTGTACATTGTAGTAAAGTACAATACGGTACAGTACAGTACATTGTAGTAAAGTACAATACAGTAAAGTACAGTATGTTATAGCATTTTGTGGTCAAGTGCAAAACAACATGTAACGTGTATGTGGTCAGGCTTCAGTGACCCGTACTGCCTGCTGACGGTGCTGGAGGATGAGAAGGAGAGCCGAGCACGTCGCTCCAGACCCAAGCCCCGCAAGGCTGTGGTGCAGGATGCCGCCGCGGGCGAGAGAGTCTACCAGACGGAGATCAAGAAGCAGACCCTCAACCCCATCTGGAACCAGACCTTCGTACTGTGAGTGTGTGCGTCTGTCTGCGTGCGTGCGCGCGCTGTCTGTGCTGCGCGCCTGCGCGTGCGAGTGTCGACCCGTGCGCGTGTGTGTGCGAGCGTGCGATGGAATGTACGCGTGCGTGATTCTAAAAGGCTTTCGTTTCGCCCTCCTTCAGGGAGTTCGAGGACATGGCCGGGGCCAGCTTCCACATGGAGATGTGGTAAGATGACACACTCTCAGTCCCACCCTCGTCTCAGTATCCCAGCACCCGTAGCACATTTATATTTTTATATCAATATATTGGGGGGGGGGACATTTTTACCAGATTTGAATATTGGGGGGGGATGTGTCCCCCCCAATATGTATTATGATTACGGCCTTGCACCATGTACAGTGCAACAAGAGTAATATCACACACAACATCACACAGTACAATGCAAACAGTGTAATACTGTATCTGAAGTGAAACATGAAACTGTTGCAGGGTGCACGCACGCACGCACACACACACACACAAACAAACACACACACACACTGCACAAACACATGAGTTGGTGTGTTCTACTCCACAGGGACAAGGATGAGGAAATTTCCCTTGCTCAGAAACTAGAGGAGATCAGAACCAACTTTCATGGACTGAGGAGGTGAACGCTCTCTCTGCATCAGCACGACCTCCCGCACACACACACAGTAACACTGGAACGCTGGACACACGCACACGCACACAAACACACACTAACAGACCCACGCTAACACGCGCACACACACAAATAAAGACACATACTTCAACATACACACACTAACCCCTAACACACATACTCTAACACACACACACAGTCATTCTCAGTGTGACTGTTTCCATCCAGGATGCTCAAGGATGCCACAAAGGAGAAGGGCCAGGACGACTTTCTTGGCAACGTTGTGCTCAGGCTACAGGTAGAGCTTCACACACACACACACACACACATACACACACACGTGTACATTGGAATGAACCTCAGGGTGTGTGTGTTGGTGTACGTGTGTGTGTCTGTGTGTGTGTATCTGCGTGCATGTGTGCCTGCTTGTGTGTGTGTGTGCTCCTTCAGGAGCTGCACTGCTCGGAGGACGCCTGGTACGACCTCCAGCCGAGGACGGAGACGTACCCTGACCGAGGCCAGTGTCACCTGCAGCTCAAGTTCATCCACAGAGAGGTGGGACTCTCCGGCGCGCCCCGTCGTCCACCGCCACCGCGCTGGACTTCTGTCATCCTTCGGTGAACATGACAGGAGCGCTGCGTCTGTGGCGCTGGGCTCTGAGCTGGCTTCTCAGGGGGAACACTGTGGGCAGTCGTAGGCCGTCTTGTTCCTCTGATCGTCACCCGTAAAAGAGGAAGTGGTCGGATGTCACAGTTCTCTGATAGCCACTTCCAGATATGATGAAATTCTCCCTGACTGCAAAGAGTATTATCAGTCACAAGCCTACTGTATTATTATTATTATCATCATCGTGTAAAAATATTTCATGTGTTTTATTTATCAATCACACAGGAGTCAAAAAATCTATATATTATAAAGTATATATACTATATTTTTCTAAATAGTTAAATACGGTGTATACATTGGCTCCTGTGTATTGTTTTGATTGGCTGGAGCTATCTCCAGCTGCAGGGTAGTAAAGGTGTCGTGTCTTTGTCAGAGAGACGAGACCTTGAGCCCAGGCCGCAGCCCCTACATCAACTACTGTGGCATTCTGCAACAGTTCGTCCAGTCACACATCGCTAAGCAACTGGTAGGGGTGTAAACTGTCTTTGTGTTTGTCTGTCTGTCCATCTGTCTTCCTCTCTCTCTCTCTCTCTCTCTCTCTCTCTCTCTCTCTCTCTCTCTCTCTCTCTCTCTCTCTCTCTCTCCCCAGTTTTCTGAGCTGCAGATAGGGGTCCTGTCTGTGACATGTACTTGCTGCTTGCTGCTAAAGCTGTTCGCTTGGTAACTCCCCCCTCTTCTAACCCCTTCTCCACCTTGCCACCCCCCCCCCCCCCCCCCCCCCAGGGCAGTGGGACATGGAAGGGGGAGTTATGTGGGGAAGGACAGACTCTGCTAGAGCTCTACGCCACTCAGAATGACCTTTCACCTTTCCTTCAGGACTTGGCGTAAGCACACTCATACACACATGCATACTCACACTCATACATACGCACACACACACATACACACATGCAGACACACACACACACACTAAAACTCCAACACGCACACACTCATACACACATGCATACGCACACTCATACATACGCACACACTCACACACTCACACTCATACACACATGCATACGCACACTCATACATACGCACACACTCACACACACACACATACACACATGCAGACACACACACGTGATTTCTTTGCAAATGATGTGTAATGTGTCTTTTGGTGCATGCATTTGCATCTGTGGTTGAAATGAGTTACAGTATGTGTGTGTGTGGTTGACAAGATATTGTGTGAGTGTGTATGTGGTAAACATGATGCTGTGTGTGTATGTGTGCGTGTCTCACAGAAAGTGGGTATCCTACAGTAAGCTGTACCAGAGTCTGGAGGTGGACTCCTCAGTGATGTTCCAGCAGCTCACCAGCATTGAGTACCACTGGCACCAACAGGAACTCCCCTACCAACAGGTACTACACTGTACGGTCTGGGTCCCCGGAAGGAGCAAATCTGGGATTTGTCAACTGAGTAGCACTTTGGAATAATGACATGGCATACTGAATTGTGTCTGGGTGTATTAGTGTGTTAGTGAATAGCTCATTTACGCCTGTGTGTGTGTGCGCGCGTGTGACAGAAACAGGAGCTAGGAGACTCCCTCCACAGCTTCCTCCAGTACGGCCTCTGTCTGGTGGCCAAGTACCGAGACATCTTCCCCCCGACTCCGAAGGCCACGCCCCGCCTCCACACGCTGCTCAGGTACCTGGCAGGAACCCCAATCATGGAACAGCATGGTGTTCATGCAGCAACCTCTAAATCTGCAGTCAAATGCTCTACCAATGATGTGCTGTGTTTGGGTTGTCTTTGAGAGTGTGTGTGTGTGTGTGTGTGTGTGTGTGAACATATGGATGTGTGGATGTGTCTGTGTGACTGTGGGCGTGTGTGTGTTTGTGTGTGTGCGTGTGTCAGTTTGAGAGCGCACGGCCGGTGTGTGTGAGAGCAGAAACTCTACCTCTGTCTCCATGCAGGATCCTGGCTCAGATCTGTAAGACCAAGGCGTTCCAGCAGCTGAACCCGGCCCAGTTTGACCTGCAGGTGGAGGTCAGCGACGCGGTCCAGGTGAGGCCTGCTAGGGGGGGAGGGGGGTGGGGGGGTTGACACTTTGACACTTGACGTCAAAGTGGTGGCGATAGACGGCCTCCATTCAGAACCGTCATCAGGCTCCTTTATTTATTCCTCTCGTCCTCAAACACGCTCCCATCGTCGTGCAGTGTCACGGCTGACATGGTTCATGACGACCCACACGAGGCACCGCAAACCCCAACCAGTTACCGTCTCCTCTGTTGGGTTTGGAACGCAGTGCGAGGGGCGAACGCACAGCTATGAATCATGACGTCATCGTTAAAACGTTGTTTGTGTGGATTTGTCTCCTCAGTCCGGCACACAGGAGTGGTTTGCCATCCAGAAGGGCTTGCACCAGCCCATGACTAAGGTAAACGCATGCCTCCAGCTGTTGGTGTCAAATTAGGATTTACAGAAAGCATGAATGAGAAGAAGGAGTGGGAATTGAGTTGGAAGAAGTGACCAGGAAATTGAGTTGTTTGGTTCGTTTTTCTTTAGATATCACATTCATGGTACTACATTACAAGACAGTTGGAAGACAGATGGTTGATCGAATGAATTTGCTTATGTAATGTTCGTGGATGAAAAACACTTTATGTAACATTACCATACACATTTCTAAGAATTGTTATAAACTTGTTTGTAGTTACAATGTTTTACTTTCTGTCTCCATCTTTTCTCCCTCTCCTCCCTCAGGACCTGTCAGAGACTGTGAGCGCCCTCTCCAGGCTGATTAGGGAAGTGCAGGAAGACATCTCAAACAACAAGGACACTTGGAACCGAGTGTTTGTCAGGTAAAGAGAATGTGTCCATTTAGCAAAGACTTTTACCTAAGCTACGTACGGGGTGGGGGTGGGGGGGAATCAAACCTGGGATCTCTTGATGTGTGAGTTTTACTCTCTCCTCCACAGTGCTGTCCAGCTGGATGCCTTTACTGTTGTCTATCAAAAGCAGGACTCTCTGGTAGGTGACAATAAGACATGTTTTATGATGTTCTGTTCAAATGTTGAATATGAGAATATTATTATTCATCTTAATAATACCTCCCCTGCTCCTTTCCTCTCCTGTCCTCCCCTCTGTCCTCCTCTGTTCTCCTCTCCTCCCCTCTCCTCCCCTCCCCTCCCCTCTGTCCTCCTCTGTTCTCCTCTCCTCCCCTCTCCTCCCCTCCCCTCCCCTCTGTCCTCCTCTGTTCTCCTCTCCTCCCCTCTCCTCCCCTCCCCTCCCCTCTGTCCTCCTCTGTTCTCCTCTCCTGTCCTCTCCTCTTCTCCTCTCTTCTCCTCTCCTCCAGCTAGCTGGAGAGGTGCGGGAGACCTTGTCTCTTGTGGAAGATCACATGGACCAGTCTCTAGCCAACAACCTGTTTCCTATCTACCTGAGCCTGCAGGTCATCCACAAAGACAAGGCCTACCTGCAGAAGAGGTGGGCGGGAACCTGCTGCAGACTGGAACCATCACGATTATCATTACAAATATCATTACAATTACAAGTACACTTATAGAGCAAACAATGGATATTGATATGATCCATGGTTTAGAGAGCAAACCTCGTATATGGATTTGGTATCCATTACTTGGATCCAATAATAACAATTCAAATGTGACTTTTGAACAGTAATGATAGTATGGTTGTTACGGTTACAGGGGTAAATTACTGGAGCTGACCAACTTCCATGAAGGGTTCCGTGAGGCCCTTCCCTATTGGTTGAACAAGGCCTTCAGCACCACCCAGACCAGGGTGGAGAAAGCTGTCCAGGTGGACCAGGTGAGGAGCTCACGGCATCTCCACAACCCTCACAGAGCCAGAATGGAGATGATGTAGCGGTTCTGTTTGCCACGGGGCCAACTAGGTCTCAGTCACATGTGGCCAGTGTTATTCTACCTTTAGGTTGTGTAATATACCCTGGATGTGGAGCACGTCCCAGACTTAGTACAGTGCTTCTACTCTCTCAAGTGCTTCTCTCTCTATCTCTCTCTCTCTCTCTGTCTCTCTCTCTCTCTCTCTCTCTCTCTCTCTCTCTCTCTCTCTCTCTCTGTCTCTCTCTCTCTCTCCACCCTGTCTGTCATCCCTTTTCCTTGTTCTCCCTCCCCCACTCCCTCCCTCTCCTTCACCCTTTCCCCTCCCTCTCCCCAACTCTCCCTCCCTCTCCCTCCCTCCTCCCCCCCAGCTCCAGCCCCTGCAGTCGGGCACCGTGCCGATCAAGCACAGCTCGTCCGCGGTGGACCTGGTGGCGTGTGTCCAGCCCGTCTGCCAGCTGTGGGAGCAGCTGTCCTGGCCCGACCCCGAGGAGGCCTTCATGCTCATGGTCAAACTCACCGAGGTAGACGCCAGTCCTCTGACTCTCCGCCTCCAATTCGGCCTCTTTCACTCGGCGTCCGACTGCCTCGAACTCGAACTCTCTGACTCGTAGTCTGCCTCGAACTCTCCGACCCTACTCTGTGTGTGTGTGTTTTCAGGATGTGTGTAAGATCGTGGTGACCTACTGTAGCATCCTGAAGGAACGGGTCAGGAAGCTGTCTGAGAACTCAGACCATGGCAGTGCCATCAACATGGTGAGGAGACCGAGAGGAGGGAGAATGTAGAAAGGAAGGGAGAGAGATGGGGGGAAGGGAAAGGAGAGGGATGTAAAAATGAATAATCCCCCTCCCCTCCCCTCCCCTCCAGCTGTGTGTAGTGGTCAACGACCTGGAGCACCTGCGCTCGGTCCTCACCCGCCTGCCGGCGCAGCTCAACTGGGATGGGCTTCGCGAGCGCACGCGTCACGTGATCAAGGAGGTCCAGTTTCACAACACGCTGCCGTCGCAGCTGCAGCACGCCCAGGGGGTTCTGAACCGGGAGATCCGCTCCGCCGTGGACACCCTGGGCCGCAGGCTCAACACCGACATCGAGACGCACGTACGCAGCATGTCCAGCAGGGGGAGACTCCCCTCCAAGTCCACCGAAGATGTGAGGAAGTGATGTCATTCCGTTTCTGGTTGGAGCATTGTATCGTGGTGGTGTTGGTTTTCTCATGCTGAGGGGAGTTCTGGTATACTATCCTCTCCTCTCGCCTCCTCTCCTCCTGCAGGCTGTGGTTCCTCTGATGCGGTACCTGGAGAAGGAGCTTCAGTACATGCATGAGAACCTGGTCCAGGAGAACTTCAACAGGTACCTGAGACACCACCGCAGAGGGTTAACCTTTGTGTGAATGTCTGAAAACAGCTTGCCATGTCAACTCCTCTCTCCTCCCCTCTCCTCTCCTCCCCTCCCATCCACCCCTCTTTCCCCCTTGTATGTTCTCCCCACCCCACCCCTCTCTCCTCTCGCCCTCTAGACAGTCTTGTTGTGTTTTGCAGTGTTCTCATGTGTTGTGTGTGTTCTCTACCCCAGCCTGCTAACTCCTCTGTGGACTAACTCAGTGAAGTGCCTACACCAGGTGGCCACCCAGTACGAGAACAGAGAGGGCCTCATGGTCTTCTGTCAGAGGCTGCTGTACACACTCCAGGTTAGTGCACACACTCCAGGTTAGTGCACACACTCCAGGTTAGTGCACACACTCCAGGTTAGTGCACACACTCCAGGTTAGTACACACACTCCAGGTTAGTGCACACACTCCAGATTAGTACACACACTCCAGGTTAGTACACACACTCTAGGTTAGTGTACTCCTGGTTATTTAGACTCCAGGTTATTCATTTCCATGGTGTGCTTATGTTGTTTCCATGGCGTGTTCAGTGTTTCACAGTCGAGAGCAGTGCTTTCATGGTGTGTTTCGTGTGTCAGTGTCTAGAACAGTGTTTCCATGCCGAGGGCAACGGGCTGCCTCTGGACATCCTTCACACAGATGACTACAAGGTGAGGAACAGAAACACCCCCGATGAACCCGGAGCAGGTCCACGCCTGTCTGCCATGTGAGGTGTTGTTTGGGTGTTTCTGTGTCGGCGAGTTGTTTACTCACGGTGGTCTGGCCTCCTTCTCATCTGCGGCAGGTTCTGAAGGCCTACCTGACGCACAACTCTCTCAGCAGCCAGCAGCTCATAGAGAAGTTTCTGGAAAGGAAGGTCTGGGAACAGGTACAGCCGTTTGACAGTCTACCTCTCTACGGCATGGGCTTGTGTGTGTATGTGTATGTCGGTGCGTGTCAGAATGTGTACCGTAGCGACAAGTATGGTGCTGTCTACAGCTATCTACAGTGTTTGTGCTCACGCGCGTGCGTATCTGTGTGTTTGTATGTGTGTGTATATGTGTGTGTGTCAGAACGTGTACTGCGGTGACAAGTACGGAGCCGTCACCCTGCTGGCGTCCTACAGGAGGTCAGACCAGAGGCTGCGTGTGGAGGTCCTCAACGCCAGCAACCTGCTGCCCATGGACTCCAACGGTGAGGCCCCACACACACACACGCACTCTCACTCCTACACAGCCAGTGACACAGTGACACAGACATTGACCCGGACAGTGACACGGACAGTGACCCGGACAGTGACACAGAAAGTGACGGCTGGCTGATGGCTGCTCTCCTGCAGGTTCCAGTGACCCGTTCGTGGAGCTGTGTCTGCAGCCGCGTCACACCTTCCCTGAGGTGGAGCCCCGCCGCACCGCCATCAAGAACTGCGACCTCAACCCACTGTTCGACGAGGCCTTCGAGTTGTGAGCAGCACGCTTCCTCCACCTCTCTCTCTCTCTCACCTAGAGGAACCTCTCCTCAGGAAGTCTGCTCAGATAACGTTCTTCATGGTTTTACCTTTTGCAGTTGTAATCTCGTTCCTTCCTCCCTCTCCACTCCTCATCCCTCCCTCCTACACTCCCCACTCCTCATCCCTCCCTCTCCACTCCTCATTCCTCCCTCCTACCCTCCCCACTCCTCATCCCTCCCTCTCCACTCCTCATCCCTCCCTCTCCACTCCTCATTCCTCCCTCCTACCCTCCCCACTCCTCATCCCTCCCTCTCCACTCCTCATCCCTCCCTCTCCACTCCTCATTCCTCCCTCCTACCCTCCCCACTCCTCATCCCTCCCTCCAAGCCTGGTGTCCCTGGAGCAGTGTCAGTCCCCCGGAGCGAGCCTTGTGGTGACGGTGTTGGACCACGACACTCTGAGAACGGACGACTTCGAGGGCGAGGCCTTCCTGGCGCTCAAGGCCGTGCCGGGGGTGGGGGGCGGGGCGGGGGGGGACGCGGCGGACGCCACCCCTGCCAGGATCCACCTGAAACTGATCCACCCCAAACCCAACGGTACCTCCCGACCACAAACTAAACATTTAACTACAAATGTGTATACAGTATCTAAAACCATGACAGCTCTCCTTAAATCACAGTAAACTACACACCTCTCCATAGTAAACTACATGTCTGAATATACTACTTGTATTTCAACATTTCCCCATGCCAATTACACATCCATCTATACCAAAACACCCTTCTACATGTCTGTCCATGAGACTAGCGTTACACATCTACAGCATTTTGAATGTATGTTTCAATTGGTTTCAGTTGAATACTACTTTCATAATAAATGAATGAAAAGTAACTATTCACAATTCACCCTCATATTCTAACATCCAATATGACATATTCTAGAGTTCACTCTGTATTCCCCAAAATGTACAGTAGTAGTGTGTCTGATGTGTGTGTGTTCCAGATGACAGTATCCTGCGGCTGTTGGAGTCAAGGAGAGGAGAGAAGGACGTCCAGGTGTTTGCGAAGAAGCGTCGCCAACGAGAGAAGCAGTCTCAGGAGGAGAGGGCCCAGGAGTGACGCACAGGAGGAGAGGGCCCAGGAGTGACGCACACGCTTTCTTTCAAAAATATACATTTGTTTTAATTGCTCTATTCCAAAACCGAGAGGAAAAGACACTGTATGTAACTCTGGGGTTTTGGGGTGGTGTAGTCTGTGTGCTCAGGGAGAGGACGGGAGAGTCACAGTGATAGATCATGAAACACTCTCCTCAAGTCTCGTACACACACACACATACACACACACACCATCTGAGAAGAAACTTAAGCCCCAAACTCACAGGCACTTGGATAGATCAGAGACGTGATTGGATAAGGGGTTGTGACGGATTATAGAATAGTGCCTTCTGATAGGCCGGGTCCATTTTTGGTCAAGTTGCTCACACCAATCAGATTCTGAGATCTACGCCAGTGTCTGTAGTGGGCGGGGACTCGTGAGGGGCTTGTTGGGTATCCATGGATACACAGAAATGCACACACCTCCTATTTACCTGTCTCCTGATACCTAGTCCAATCAGGGTCTGAGAAAGGTATGACAGCACAGAGCAATGTAAAATTAAGACAACCTATGAAACAAGGTGACATATAAAATGACAACAAAAAGAAATTGTATGTAAAAAATAAAAATACAAGTGACTGATTGTTAAGTAGAAAAAAAGGCTTGTCGTTTTGAACTACATGGAAAAAATATATGCCATTTCAAAGCCTACATAGATGTGACTGAGTACAGTTGTCTTTTCGACTGATTGTGTCATCATACTCCCCATTGTTCAGTTTACTAAGAAGAATCTGACCACGAATAAAACCTGAGTCTTAAACAGAGCCCATCTGTTCCCAACACGCATTCCTCCTCCAACAGCACACCCTCCCACATTCACATGTGCTTCACTACGAAACCGGGACAACTTTACATTTAGAAAACATTCGAAAAATATATATGATAACATAATAAAGAACCAACCGAAAAAGCCAAGGTTCCCCAAAACTCCGACAGGATGGCCCACCCATTTGGCTAAAGCGTTATGGAATAGCTGTCTGGATAAGGCTGAGCCGCTGGTTAGTTGGTGCATTGGGCCCGAACACACCTGACCCTGGATCAGCCCGGTCGGGTCCCTCCTGTTGGGTTCAGTCAGCCTGTGGTGAGCTGAGATGATCCTGAATCAGCTCTTACGACCCGAGTCTCGGTACTGTATGTTAGTCTCTGAAAGGAAGTGCTGGCTGACCTGAGGCCAATGTGAGGATAAAGGGCTGGTCTCCGGGCTGGTCTTTGGGTCAGAACTGCTGGTCTGGATTCAGAGGTTAGAGCATAACAGACTGCTGGTTAGTTGTTCAATTGGTGGAGAAGTGTCCGATTTGACTGGATGCATCTCAGCTTTTTTTTGTTGTAGCTAGTACCACATCAGCCACATCGGAGGCTAAACGATGGCTAGCTCCCAAGGAGCTAACGATGGCTAATCTGATCTGGGGTCAGTCCTAGAGGATGCTCGGGTCATAGCCCTGCCTTGAGAAGGCCCAGAGGCTGCTCTGGGATCAGTGACAGGAGGGTTTACCGGGCTGGTGGGTCATCCCCAGGTCAGATTAACAGACCTGGGGGCAGTGTCGGGGCCCGGGTTGGGGGGAGGGGGTCAAGACAGCGGTCCGGGGGTCTGGTCGGAGCAGAGGGGGCAGCCCCTGGAGAAGCAGGCGTCACAGTTGAGGCCGTGTCCACAGGGGAGCGTGACGGAGCCCTGCTCCCCACACGCCACGCAGCTCAGCCCCTGCTTCCGGTACACCACCTGGGGGAGACGGGGGGGGAGACGGGGGGCAGGGAGGGAATGAATGAGCGACTGAATAAATGTGCGTGCGAATGAGTGAGTTACAGCGCGAGTGACATTCTGATATCACCAGACAGGGTCTCTGCATGGGGGGAGGAGAGGGGACTGTTCCGACGAAGTTCGTTTTACATGAATGCGTTTGTGCGTGTGTGCGTATACTGAATGTATGTACGTGTTTGTGTGTCTATATGTGTGTGACTGCGTATGTGTGTGTTGTATGTATATGCGCGTGCCCAGACCCACCTGCTCCACGGCCTGCAGGCAGGAGCAGAGCTGGGCCTGCAGGCTGAGGACTGACTCCAGGGGCATGTGCTGCAGCAGCTGCAGCTGGCCCAGCGCCTGGTGGGGGTTCTCCCCGCGCCGCAGGCTCTCCAGCGCCCCCTGCAGCAGGGAGGACTGCCGCCGCGCCTCCTCCTCCGCCTGGCGCCCGCGCTCCGCCTCCAGGGCCAGGCGGCCCGCCAGGGCTCGCGAGTTCTCCGCGTCCGCCTTGAGCACCTCCCAGGGCTGGGGGGAGGAGGGAGAGGGGGGAGGAGGAGGACGAGTAGGGAGAGGAAGAGGGGGAGGGGGAGGAGGAAAGGGGACAAATGGAAACCATGAGGACAGGCCTTGGGGGATATTTTCAAAGCAGTCAGGCCACTCCAGTGTTTCAGGTACTGGGTCGGAAGGGACGCGCGCGCGCGCGCACGTACCTGTGGGGTGTGTTTCCAGGTGTGGTCCCAGTGCTTGAGGGTCCTGTGCGCGTCGTCCAGCTCTTGCCTCAGCCTGCAGGGGTGGGGGCAGGTGGGGGAGGGCAGCAGGGTGGGGGGGGTGCTGGGGGAGGCCTGCCCCGAGGGGAAGTGCTCCCAGATACTGCTGTTCATCCCGTTCAGGCCTGGACACACACACACACATATACACACATTACACACATGTAAATACCCCCACACAAACTCACATTACACATTATACACACATGCACATAAGAGCACACATTACACACATATATTACAGACACAAACACACAGTAACAGCACACAGACACACACATTAGCACACATACACGGTTCGGATACATCTAGAACAGGTAGACCCCCCTGCTCACACTGAGGCAGGTTGAAGGTCATGTGACCGAGTTCCACCAACCTAAAGAGCCGTGCAACGGCCCCAGGAAGCTGCTCTCCGATTGGCCAGGCTGGGACAGGTGGGCGGAGAAGAAAGGGGAGGGGTGTGTTCTGATTGGGGGAGAGGGCGAGGGGGGGGTGAAGGGGATGGAGCTGTTGAGGGATCCTGGGATGTTGACGGGCGCAGAACTCTGAAGCTGGTTTCCTCCTGTGTGACATCATATCCTGTTACAGCAACAGTGTCTTTGTAAAGTGTGTGCCTGTGTGCGTGTTTGCAATGCGTGTGTACGTGTAATGTGAGTGTGTGTGTGTGTCATACACACCTAGCATGACCCCTACAGAGCTGCTGTCCAGACTCCTCTCCAGGGCCGACATGCCAAAGTCATTCAGGTCCAGATCATCAAGGGCAGACTCTGTCAACACACACACACACACACACGCATTAGTAACATACACACAAGCACACATTACAAACACACACGTTACAAACACACACACAGACAAGACTACGTTCAGACCGCTCCTTCGGCCGGCATGCAGACTGACCTACGACGGACTCGACGGTGTCGCTGGTGGGGTAGAAGGGCAGGGCGTTGGCGTTCATGCCCGAGGAGAGGCCTGGTCCTGGGGGGCCGGGAGGGGCCGGGCTGGGCGGGGTGGCAGCCAGGCTGGAGGGGATGCTGGAGGACAGACTCAGAGGACTGCCCACCGGCAGGAACACCAGCAGGTCCTGGAGGCAGGAGGACCACCGCTTACACCACTAGGATTATCGTTCCATTTGAACATTTTGTATTTTGAACGAGTGTTGTTGTTTCAAAGGGGTTTCTGTCGAGAGGATGTGCTGCATTGCTAACGGCTGTAGCAGCTTTATCAAGAGGGTTCTTTATTTTCAGTAGAGATGCAGGGAATTTGATCTCCACATTCAGACTAGGTCGATACTGCTCAATGTTTACATGGTTTAGGTTTCAACTGTTTTCGTTAATACATTGTATTCTCTGGAATATTTGTCTACACTGTTGGGGAAGAAGAAAATCGAGCATTTTAACCCTTGTGCTGCCTTCGGGTTACAACGAACCATCGTTGTGCTTACCCAACTTTACCCAACACAAAAACAAATAAAAAGCATTTTCTTTTAACCTTCGCAATGTGGGGGGTCTGAGACGGCCCGACGGTTAAAAGTAAATTCTTCGCTTTGTTTTTGTATGCAGTAATGTTGTCGCAATACGACGGTAGGTCACAATGACTGATGGGTCACAATGACCCGAAGATAACACAAGGGTTAAGGCAAATAACTGCATTTGACAACAAACGTTGATCTTTAATTGGAATATTTGAAATGAATCCTACATACCAGTACCTGAAATGTACTAATATTGTTATTTGTCTCTTTGAAGCGAGACTTAAACCAAAAGACAAAAGCCGTGAGTGTGTGTCCGTGCGTTTGTTGTTTGTGACTAGGGTGGAGGGTGTCTACCTGTTTGCTATGAACCACTGCCATGTCTCTACTGCGCTGCTCCATGGCAAAACCCCTCTGCTTCGCCTGCAATAAATCAAAAGGTATTTGATGTGACTTACTTGTAAACATAGACAGACACCATCCTTCGACTGGCCCCTCTGAAATACTGCTCGTATAAAACAGAGTGACTGTCGACGGACAACTAGGCAATCAAATCCCATCCCAGATTCCTACGTCAGTTAGAACATTGACAGCTGAAAATTCCAGCCAGCAGATTTGAAGTTACGTAGCAATTATGTAACAACGTGAGTATTATAATTTTGTTTATTTGTTTTATTTAAAAGGGACCATGGACAGTTAAAAACATAAATGTCAGCATTCGATGCACCATACTAGATAATAGCTTTGAACTGATTAACATCTGTAGTTCCTTAGCACCACCCCCACCTCCCCCAACCCTGACCACCCCACCCCCAATCTCACCTGGTCTTCCCTCTCGAACCCGGGGGCTCTCCCGTACCCCCCCTCTCCAGCCCAGGGGGACAGGGGCTCGCCCCCTCCACACACGTCCTCACACATGGACAGCACCCTCCCCAGGATCCCCTGCTCCGCCATGCAGCCCCCTCTGGAGGGGGAGAAGGACTCGTCCTGGGAGCCCGGCCCCAGGCCCAGGCCCCCTGGGCTGGAGGGCACCTCTTGAGCGGGGTGGGGGTCTGGAGGTCCGGGGTGAGGAGGGCAGGAGGGCTCTTCGGTGATGGGGGGCTCTGGAGTGGGAGAAGGAAGGATGGAAAGAGAGAGAGAGGGGGAGGGAGGGAGGGAGAGGTGGAAAAGAGACTAAATAGATAGTAGTGTCATTGTGTTCAGGGTGTTACTGTAGAAGGTTAGGGTCAGAATTGTGGGTGTTCAGGGTCTTACTGTCGAGGTGGGCGAAGGCACAGAAGGGGCCCCTGGGACAGCACCCACACTGATGCATGTCGTTACACTTGGTAGATTTATAAATCTGGACACAAACAAGAACAACACCCTCCATTACAGTCTTAACTGAGTTTGTATGTTTCTGTGTGTGTGTGAGTTTGACTATGTATTTGTGTGTGTGCTTACACACTTCAAAATTGAACTGCTGCTCGATGGTGCATGTGGATACATGTGTGTGTGTATGTTTGTGTATGCATGTATGTGTGTGTGTCGACCTCACACCTTAGGATGGAACTGCTGCTGTGTGTGTGTGTGTTTACCTCAGGATGGAACTGCTGCTGTGTGTGTGTGTGTTTACCTCAGGATGGAACTGCTGCTGTGTGTGTGTGTGTTTACCTCAGGATGGAACTGCTGCTGTGGGTGTGTGTGTACCTCAGGATGGAACTGCTGCTGTGTGTGTGTGTGTTTACCTCAGGATGGAACTGCTGCTGTGGGTGTGTGTTTACCTCAGGATGGAACTGCTGCTGTGTGTGTGTGTTTACCTCAGGATGGAACTGCTGCTGTGTGTGTGTGTGTGTGTGTGTGTTTACCTCAGGATGGAACTGCTGCTGTGTGTGTGTGTGTTTACCTCAGGATGGAACTGCTGCTGTGTGTGTGTGTGTTTACCTCAGTATGGAACTGCTGCTGTGTGTGTGTGTGTGTGTTTACCTCAGGATGGAACTGCTGCTGTGTGTGTGTGTTTACCTCAGGATGGAACTGCTGCTCTGTGCGTGTGTGGCAGTACTGGCAGCCCTCTGATCCTTCACACTTGCTGGGATCTCCCCACTCCTCACTGTGTTTCACCGATGGACACGGCAACGCTCTGAACACACACACACACACACACACACGATTCCTACTCAGACTGTACGGTCCATTTCACTCGTGGATGATTATAATAGTAATTATATACTTAATTTCCAATACGGCGTGTGTGGGCCGTACCTGTATTTGTGTTTGTGTGGGCTGCGCCTCCTGTCTTTGCTGTTGTGGTAGTACGGGCAGGCGTAACCTTGGCGACAGAGACGAGGCGGTTTTTTACACAGTTCCGTCTTGTAGTGAGACAGAACATAGGTGGTGTCTGAGGGGGAGGAAGGAATAGAAGGAGAAAGTGGAGGAGGGGGGGGAGAGAGAGAAAGAAGTAGAGAGACAGGGAGAGGTCATTTGAAACTGATCTTCTCAGCACCACGTGTGTGTGTGTGTGTGTGTGTGCGTGTATGTTTGGTGTGTGCGTGTCTGTGTGTGTGTGTGTGTGTACCTTGCCATCGTGGCTCCTCACTCAGGATCTTCTCGATGAGGGCAGTGCTGGCTGCTTGTCCCGACTGTCCATCTCCTCCTCCCCCCCCCCCCTCCTCCCTCCCCCGGCCCAGAGGCCCCCTGGGAGTCCAACACCTGCACCTCCCTGCAGAAGGACACACACACACCCACACACTAATCAGGGTCCGCATACTCAATCACACACACAATAATGCGCACACATGCGCGCTCACTCACCATTTAGAGTCCACACACGCACACTAAATACGGTCAACGCACGTATATACACACACTAATCACAGTCCACACACACACACACACTCACTATTTAGGTTCCACACACACACACTCTCTCTGTACTCACTGATCTTGCCTGTGGCAGTCGCCGGCGGCGTACCTGATGTCGTAGACGGGGCAGCGCAGGTCATGTGACCCGTGGGCGAAGGCGCAGTGGGAGCCGTTCTTGCTGCAGTGGCCCTTAGAGTCCGTCTCGTGGATGCAGGAGCCCGTCTTGTAGTAGCGGAGGTGGTACCTGCGCTCCGTGTCCCCTGCCGTCCGGTGCAGGAATGGACATCTGACACACACACACACACACACACACACACAAGTAAGCAGAGGCAAGCAGGCAGATGCACACATGCAGGCAGAGGCCCACACACACAATCCTTTTGGTTGATGAAAAATGGTGTGTGTGTGTGTGTGTGTGTGTGTGTGTGTAGAGTTAGGGATGGACATGTCCTATTCTTCAGTTGAACCCGTAGTACAGATGACATCCGATTATAGATACTAGAACATGCCCCTTACTGGGCTTATGTTCTCTCAACACGGCAACATTAAAGCACAGGCAGTCATTCAGTCTCCTGCATTTCCACACCTCATGAATCATTGATAAACAAGTGTCAGCCATATCACTGGAGTGCATCATTGGCATTCCCTGTGTGTATGTGTGTACGTATGTGTGTGTGTGCCCGCTGTTGACGGCAGGTGATAACATGTCAGCACTTCTTCATCTGTCCCTACATAACAGCCGTGTGTTCATCTGCTTACGACAACAGCGAACAGCCAGCCCACACAGCAGTCCCTCTGATCAGCGTCAGTCGAAAGAGACCCGTTAACGGCCGTGTCTCCCGCTGGAGTCCTGCTTACTGACCCAGGTGGGCTTTATTATGCAAACTGGCCTAAGATGAGCTGTTAACGAGCGGTTGGTGAGGTGAAGGTTCTGGAAAGGACAGGGGATGAGGCCTCACAGAGAGAGCCAATCGCAACCTCGGGCGTGCACAGAGTTGGGACGTGACTTAGGAAGGTCGTCGAGACTATTGTTGTCACATGACACCCACAGAGGGTGTGATGTAGAGTACTCTCCCTCTCCTTCCCCCCACCAAAGTTCTAGTGTTGAATGGAGGAGTCAAAATAGAATTCACGTCTGTTATGACATTATTACATTATAGGGTGCCCATGTCAAAGGGAGTTGGTTTACACACGCTATGCTTCCATATGCCCAGTGCCACGACACTTCCCTTCTCTCAAACCACAACCCCCCCCGTCTCTCTCTCTTCCTCCCTCCCCCAGGCTTGGCCCACACTCACTCGTCTCCTTCGGGGCAGGTTCCTGTGCCCTCATCATATTTGGTGCAGTAGATGTCTGGGCTGTAGTTGAAGGTCCCGTCTCTGCGTCGCATGGGCCTGCGGCGCCGCTGGTTAAGGAAATGCCAGTAGAAGCAGGCGAAGGGTCGGTGCTGGGTGCACTTGTGCTGCACAAACAGCGGACACTGCTCGGTCCTAAACTCCTTCAGGTATCTTGGGAGTGGGGGGGGGGGGGGGGGGGGGAGAAATTGACCAAATAGTGGCGAAGTTAGGAAAAGGGAGTATAGTACCAGAGTTTTTGTTTTGTTATAGCATCAGTAGACAAATATGATGGTAACTAATACTGTACACTGTAGAAATCTGAATCGCACCGTTGCCTCTCATTCATTCACGTACACACATTTGTGGACCTTGCATTATATAATCAAACATTACAGATGACAGATGAGTGCATACAACTTTCGTTATTATTGATGGCTTAAGGGAACAAACCGAATTGGAACCAAAGACCTAAAACTCCCAACAGTTCCAATCCACCGCTCAATTCTGGGTAATACCAACTCGGTCTTTTTAAGTAGGCCTTCATGCACTACACTAGCTAAACTTACAGCGTTAAACATCAATTGCAAGCTTATTCGATTCCCCCAAAAAGTTGTTGTTACACATACGACCTGAAAGATGAACTTATTTCATATTTTACAAGTGTGTGTTTTGGTACGTACGCCAGTGCACGTGAGATTGTTGTGTACATGAATGTCTACGTACGTATAATGTTGAGGTTTTTCAGGCTGTACGTGCAGAACGTTAGCGGGAGATGTAGATCCTCCAGCAGGGGACGGGGAAGAGGAGGAGGAGGATGGTCCACCGGTGGTCGTAGCCCCCGTAGAAGACAGGGGCTGCGTGTGTGTTCTAGACATTTTTTTTCCTGTTTAAAGCTACTCAACCTGCTTTCTATACCTACAAGCGTCGAAATCCGCATTCTTGACTGATGTGCGCTTGCGCAGAATGTAAGGAAATCGAAGCGTCACGAAGTCAGTGATGAACTATGGGACATGAAGTTTCAGGTCGAATCAAGCCGTTAAGTAATTTCAACCGGTATAAAAACGGAATATCATCTAGTAACGTTATCTATATAGAGGTGACTTGAAACCGAGGCTAATATAATGATCACTAAACTATACACAAAAACGAAAATAGGAAGTTAATCGGACGTTGGAAAGAAGCCATTTTTGACGGAAAATCTATGCTAATCCAATCACCGGACAGGATTTAGTTGTCGGTGACATGACGTCACGAAACCCTATAAAGTGCACTGGAAACTCAGAAGAATACAAATAGTGTGCGTTTCCAAGGAAGGATCGTCTTGGACCATTCAGTAGGCAAACAACGTTTGGTGATTAACTTTATACATTGTAGGTGACGTTTGATTTTAATATAACAGCTATAACATGTACTATTTCTTCGTTCCAGGGAATGTTCTTTCAATTGGATAGTATTCATTATTTGGCTCGTATGCTAGCCAAAATTGACTACTATTAGCCAACAAGCTAGACTATCCGAACAATAGAATTTCAAACTGAGCTAGTGACGATAATGTGGGTGGCAAATGCCTTGAGCTAATCGACAAAGTAATGGTAGACAAAATTGTTTTTGTTGGCTTGCTACGTTAGATAACAGTAGCTAGCTACGGTAAGGCTATGGATATCGGTAGCAAAACCGAATGCTACTTTTGACTTGTTTTTATTTAGCGTAAACAGGTTAATCAGGGAAAGAGGACTACTGTAAAACGGCGAGTACCTGGCTTTCTACAGCAGAATTATGTAGTAGACTGTAGCTGACTGCTAAGCTAGATTGCTACTGTACTGATGGTTAGCTAATGTTGATTATACCCGACCCCTAATATAAAGTGATATGGACTTGAAGTAAGTGTTTGAAATTAGATTAAGTTGATTTGTGTAGTGATTGTCCTAGTTAAGCTGGCTATTCACAAATGCTTCCGAATGTTGGTCGCACGAACAATGCCTATATATGCTAGCCAGTTAGATACCAGAAAATAGTCACCAGTCGTATGATGTCACGCATCATGTCGGCAATTAATCTACTGTAGTGATCTTAGTTAAAATGGCGGGATGTAGCCTACTTAAAGACCTAGAAAGCGATTTTGTATTTGAAAATTCAATGGCGTACGTGCCCGCTCTCCTCCACAAAGACTGCATTGGCTTTTACGTAATGAGGCTGGGCCAGGCTTTTTCATGGAAGGCGGGGTGTTTCTACTGGCGGAGCCAGCTATTGCCCTAACACCAGACAGCTTTCAGAGCTGGCGTGGGGGGGAGGGGAACTCTGGCGGCTACAATTTGAGAATTGAATGGCATGGTGGCCTTACAATCGCGTGTTTGCGTTGCTCTGTTGAGAGCGACATGTTTATCAAACGGCCGTTCCCAGCTAACGGTTAGTGTTTTCTATTTCCAGTAAGAAATGGCTCGTACCAAGCAGACTGCGCGTAAATCCACCGGAGGAAAGGCGCCGAGGAAGCAGCTGGCCACAAAGGCTGCGAGGAAGAGTGCGCCCTCCACCGGAGGAGTGAAGAAGCCCCATCGTTACAGGTTTGTCCACTAGAAAAGCTCAATGCACTTGTGTTCAACCTAATCTTAAACAGACTAAATGCTCTACATTCGAACTAAAGGCGTGTATTTAAAACGTACCATCTTGCGTTTTTTGCTCAGGCCCGGAACCGTGGCTCTGCGTGAGATCCGTCGTTACCAGAAGTCGACCGAGCTGCTGATCCGCAAGCTGCCATTCCAGCGCCTGGTCAGGGAGATCGCCCAGGACTTCAAGACCGACCTCCGTTTCCAGAGTGCGGCCATCGGTGCCCTTCAGGTTAGAACCATAACAACTCGTCTTGCCTTCTCATACATAGACATGCACGTGTGTTGTGCTAACAACCCTAGTGTTCAGCACTACATTTCATTAATTTTGCAGGCTTTCATCCAAAGCAGTGCGGGCATAAAATGCAGCTTTTTAAATGCTTGCTTTTGTAAATATTATGAGCTACACTTGGTCTCGTGTGAATGTACAAGCTAACCATCTCTCCCTTCCAACAGGAGGCTAGCGAGGCCTACCTGGTGGGTCTGTTTGAGGACACCAACCTGTGCGCCATCCATGCCAAGCGTGTCACCATCATGCCCAAAGACATCCAGCTGGCTCGCAGGATAAGGGGCGAGAGGGCCTAGGAACCCCCCCCCCCCTCATGGCGTCGTCCAGACTAATAATCCTATTTATCATACCTAACCCTTTTTTTGTGGACATGTTATTTCTTGGGTATTTTTAAAAGGAATGTTCCTGATTTATACTTTTATTTTTTGTATTTTTAGAACGAGGTAAAGATCCGTCATTCCACTATTCTGGATTTTGGGGTATTGTTCAGTGACCCATTGACATATCTAGGCGTTTCTGCCCGGCTTCAAACTGGAGGCGTCTTGGGGTGGGGGTGGGGGGGCGGTGGATGGGGGTTGTGTAATAGGTGTTCAGAATGTGCTGTTCTCCACTTCTGGGGCGGTTGCCTCCAAATGCCCCCCCCCCCCCCCGGTCACTCATCAGCCGTCTCTCATACTGTCCTTAAGCAGTTGGCTCCACACTTTCAACCAACCTCCTGACCCGCCTGGCTTTTGACCAGCTGGATATCTGGCTGGTGGTGGTCCAGGCGTTCACCACCTGTGTCAGGACCCTTTGTGCTACTGCTCTGGGTGGGTGAGGGGGGCACAGCAGGGAGGATCACTGTGGTCGTTCAGGACTGCTTTTTACATATTACTTTTCCTACATAAAAGAACCTTGGCAGCTACATTTAATACTGTTTATGACGTGTTGTCACATTGTAGTATTTCTATTAAATGTCTTTACGAGTACAAGCCATGTCTGTGTAATCATTTGAGTGCATGGTTGATGTGTCTCAAACACATTGTAATACACCGTAGTTTTTTATTTTATTTACATGTGTTGCTTTGTACAATGGCAGGAAATGTAGCACAGGCTTTGTCGAGCTGCTATGGCACATACAGATGAAGTTCCTCAACGTGTTATACAAACCACTCCGTGTGCTTAAACCCTGTAGCTGTGTGAAAGGAACATGCAATTAAAAATTGTATACATCATTTCCCAGTATGCAAACTGCAATCATTGACTATCAAAAGCAATACAGAGGGATTGCAACCTGAAGTCAAATACTGAGCTGTACATGCCCTTATACACCAAATTATTCATTAAGAGATGTAAGTCAGGGTGTCTTGAGAAGCGTAGTACTCACCAATGCGGCTGACTATATCCTCACACTGCTTCCCGTGGCTGGCTCTCAGCACCACACAGCAGAAGCCTGATGACTGGGGTGTTTCTGGGGAGTCTCTGAAAACACAGCCAATCATTAGCTGGCATGACATCTGGTTTCCAGCCAATGACAAGCCAGCCTGTGATGGCTTTGGGGGTGTTGAGTCATTTGTATTCAGAGGAGAGGTGCTGTGAGGAAGAATGCAGTCCGACAGGACGCGTATCACTGCTGCTATATCCTGGAGGGGGTTGTTTACAAAGCATGCTCGTTACCGTGGATGACTCAAAGACTGGCCATCGTTTGGGCGGTGACAGGATTTTCTTTGAGTAAGAAACAGTAGTGGAGATCATGGTGCATGTCATCTCTAATATGTAACGTTGGGGTGTTTATTTCCTGCGACAAATGGGAGATATTCCCCCCCCAGGGGAAAAATAACGACCCTGTTTACGATAGAAATGTTCAATGTTGCATTGTACTTACACTACACAGAATGCAAATAGGGTGAAGTCTGGCTGACCGTATCTCCCCACACATGAGATCTCAGGGTAGTGGTGCTGGAAAAGCTCCTAAGAAACACACACGCAGGGTTAGGTTGTGCAACTGACTGACAAGGACAATCAATTGGACCGTACACAAGTTTAACTACTCCTTGGCACTCTTACTTTCTTGCTGGCATTGTCAGTACAGGTTAAGTGGGTTTCCTTCAAGTCCAAAAGCACTTCCTGTGGGATAAAGAGAGTTGTGGTTGATTTCAGTGGCGTAGTCTAGTACAGCCTGTCTCAATCCTGGTGGACCCCCTGTCTTAAGTTTGAGATGTCCCCCCCCCCCCCCCCCTCATCTGGTTCAAATACATGGCTCATTGATAATGATCCATTCTAGCATGTAGTGGCCATACTATGAATTAACCAAGACCCCTCCCCCTTATAATCCATGCATAACTGCAATTGTTTACAGATGGTCGACAGCAAAAGTCTAAATATCTCTTAGACTTCACCACAAGTTGATTTCAAGATAAGAAACACTTTTATTCGTCCCACAATGGGGAAATGTAGGCATTGCAGCAGCAAAGTGGACAGAAGTATACGTCAATTTACAAAGTAAGTACGAGATATTATAAAAAAGATAACACCAGTTGCATATGGAGACCAAATACAAATAAACAAATATAAATATTGGGCTAGGGTTAGTAGTTTGCACTTTAAGTGTGTCCATTGGTTATTTAGAGTGGTGGAGTTCTGTGTGTGTTTGTGTGTGCTGGTTGTATAGTCTCACAGCAGCAGGAATTAATGAGCAATGAAGCGTGAGTCCATTTTACACGTCTAAGCTGTGGGCTGGATTCCTACCTGGCTGGGCTGGCCTCTCTTTAGGACCTGGGGGATGCCCACCTGCAAGACCTCCTTCCCTCCATACTGACATCGACCAGGAAGAGAAAAGAGTCATAATACTAACAGACAAAACACTCCCGAGACACACATGTACAAAACAACAAAAATAATAAGCTGTACTCTCATCCACATACAGAAAAGTGGATAAGAGTACAGCACATGCTGACAGAAAACACAATACACACCAACATTGAATTATAAAATCACATATCTACCATTCCAATGTTTGCCTTTCCCATGTACTGCACAATGTAAACAATTCTGCAGGGGAGAAGGGGTGCAGTCAAAGATTCGACAAGTTCAGTATGAGGGTTCACTAGGTTCACATAAGTTACGGTTATCTATATTATCCACTTCCTCCATGGTGCAGTGTCTCAATATATTTGAATATTTATCTATGTCTATATTACTGTGACACATCAGAGAACAAGCAAGTAGTTTGAAATCACCAGAAAAGTCAGTCAATTTATATCCCCAAAACCTTTTTGACCACAAATAATTTACTATTTCATAATATTTCTTTATTTGTGGCGGAAGTTAGCATAGCTAAAAGCACCTGTCAAATTGTTCACGTTGAGGTCTCAAACAGAGTTTGCGGTTCAACAGGTTGTGGTTCATGCATGTCTACCTCTCCAACTCACCTCCCTTCTTTGAGGCATTGTGACGGCGCTGACCTCTCATTGGTGGAGAGCTGAGAGGAAGGGGAGGGGTCTAGCCGCAAAGAGGGGTTCTCCTCTCTCAGCTCCCGTAGGAGTTTGATGATTGGCCGATACGTGCCCCCCTCCCTGCCCTGCCAGCGCAGCACGCGCAGGGACAGCGGCCGACCCTTTAACCGAGACAGCACCACACCTGCCTACAACACCACAGACAGCAGAGCCAGCACCATTTCACAGAGTTTTGAAATAGTTCTTTTATTATAAAATATTAAATACAAAGCTTATTTATACTGTAGTAATTACTAGAGCTTATCATAACTTTATCACCCCTGTTCATGCTCGATCTCTTGGTATTCCTATTTACTCCCAGTGTTATGTCAGAAGGTGTTGTGGTTTTGAATGTCACCTACACACAGCATGGTGTCTGTCCACTGTAATTACTGTAATACCAGAACACCAGTATTACTGTGACTGAAGTTTTGAGATCAAGGTTGTTAAAGTCCATGTTCTGATTACAACCTTGGTTTGTCAAGGGAGCGGTTGTGTCCACAGAGCTTAATTTGTCTTGCTTGCTTGCACACTGAAATGGATAGTTCTGTGTGCCCACTGCAAGGTTGCAGTACATGCAAAGTTACCTGAACATCTGACCAATAAGGTGAATAATTATAAACGTTAAATTCTAGAATCGAATTGAATGGCATGGAATTGTTAGTGTGATGGTCAGATGTTGTGTTATGCGGGCCTACCATGTGGTGGGCAGGGATTAAGAGAGCAGAGGACTTTCCTCACCTGGCCATTCCTGGCGTTCCGAAGGGAGATTCCATTGATCTCATCGATGATGTCACCTAGATGGACACATCTGTCCACCTGGGCCTGGCTGCCTGGCAACAGGTCCAGCACAAAGACACGCCCACTCAGATACCTGGGGGAGAGAAAGAGAATAGAAAAGAGAAAGGAGAGAGACATAGAGAAGTGAAAGAAGAGAGAGGAGAGCTTGAATGAGAGAGGAGAGGGGAGATAGGGAGAGGTCCATTCATTCTCAGCAAATGTACATTTTTCCTTTTCATTTATTTATCATGTTAAATAAACATTGAATACGACAAAACAAAACACAAAACAAAGAAACGAGCGCAGCCAGAACAAACCTGAGCACCATCCCCAGCTCCTTGCAGGGAACGGCCTCGTACACGTCACACACCTGGAGACACAGGGAGACGGATGACACCCAGCACCCTGGCCCTGTCACACACACCTGCCCCACACCACCCAGCACCATTTTCAAACACAGCGACCAAACAGCCATAGCTTACAGGCAGCAGCCAACTCTCGTCCAGGAAACTGCAGTTCTGAGGAAGAAGCAGAGAGGAGACTCTCAGTCGGCTGTCTTTCTCTGACGTGCTGAACGTCTCGTGTACAACGTTTCTCAGAGCATCAACGACACACAGTGTTTAAGTGGAGAGGAAGCTTGAAGGGGGCCGGGGGAGGGGGGTTGGGGGGCTTTGTGAAGAGACCCTTCATTGTGATCACGTGTTCCTTTGTCTGACACTTTTATTCTTTGGCGATGTCATGGTTCAACCTGTGATCTCTTGATCTGCGGTGAAGTTCTCCACCACTGAGCTACAACCACCTATCCAGGAAAACCCGTTGTGTCACCCACCATCCCGCCCCCTACGACCTCTGACCCAGGCGGAACGCAGAACAGCACCATATATGGTCAGGCAGGAAGAGGGCCTACCTTCATGTCCAGCTTGAACTCCATGCCTGACAGCACAAGGAGCAGAGACGTGAAAGGCTCTGCAAGAACGCACCGAGAACCCCTGATTACTGTTCACTTCCTGGAAGTCATGCCAACTGTTTTGCGAACACGATAAGGGAATGGAAATATGCCTCACCAACGAATTCCTCATTCCTGAGAATCGAGACAGCTGGATTGTACCACTGAGAATGAGAGACAACGTAACATGTTTGTTACACATTTTTTATGAGCAGAAAACTGAGCTGAGTAAAAAATGCCATGTTGCGCACACGTAGACACACACACACCTCCAGAAGCTTGGGTGTGTGTAGCAAGTGTTTGAGGAATCCTTCTAGAACCCTCCGTTTGAGGGCCAGCCTGAGCAGGTATCGTCCCCGACCCTGAGGCGAAAGCAACTTCTTGTTGACGGCCGTCTGTTCCACTGCCAGAGATAGAGCACTGAGCCTGCACGCACACACACACACACACACACATAAGTACACATACCACAACATCAGGGGTCACACACTGCTCACAGGAAACTTCAGCCCACCACCCATCCAGTCACAGTCTATTGGACTGTAGTAACTGTAATACATTATTATTTGTTGTATATGCTGCTTACCTGCCACAGGTGTCCTGATGGGGAAGCTGTTCAAAACAATGCCAGTAGTCTCTGTGGCCCAGACACAGAACCGGCTCTGAAAGAAAGAGAGAGTAACCTAAGGCCAGTGAGGTCCAGGTCTAGAGGCCAGTAAGGTCCAGGTCTAGAGGCCAGTAAGGTCCAGGTCTAGAGGCCAGTAAGGTCCAGGTCTAGGGGTCAGTAAGGTCCAGGTCTAGGGGTCAGTAAGGTCCAGGTATAGGGGAGGGTCTAGAGGCCAGTACTCACGTTGGAGGCCCTTCCTAAGGATGAGCTCCAGCAGCTCACAGCAGGAGGTCAGGTGAGGGTTGAGGTCTGTCACTAGCTCCCCCGAAGCTTGGAGGTTCAGGATGCACACTGAAGACCACACAAACACATACACACACACAGGGACACACATGTACGAACACACACGCACACATGCCAGTGATGTACCAGCACAGACAGGAGGACGATATATTTTAGCATTTGTTCATGGGTGAACGCAGGCAGGTTGCATCCAGGCTGAGTTCAGGATGTGAAGACAGTAGATCTCTTCACTGATGGTTTAAAAACCTAGTTGCCAGGTAACTTAGAATCATCACCTTTTGTCCCTGTCACCTTTGCATGTGTACATATCGATAGTCACCCGCTTCGATAAGCTCATTTGCTCAAGGGTGCGACAGAATTTAAGACAACCAATGCATTAGTAAAAGATGAAAGTGGGAAAATGCGTCATTTCAGGTCCTTTAAATAGATTCAATCAAACAGATGATTAGGCTGAAATCGAGCGAGAAAACTGACGAGAGTGACTCACTGTTAAAGGGAAAAAAACGCAAAGCGGGTGTGATTCTATAGGCTACAGAAAGAAATGCATACACATGCACTAAATCCATCACATAATTATCCACCCATTTTGTATATAGCCAGCTTTACCTTTGAGCGTCCCGAGGAGCGGGTCTTTAGGTGGCATGTTCCCAGCTCCAACAGCACGATCACAGAGAGACGCGCCAAGTTTCGCGTTCGGTCTCCGCGTCACAGCCCACGCGCGCTTCCGTGTGATAATAACATACCGAGACACCTCACTCCTGAGTCGCTTACAGTAGTAACATATGTTTTTTTAGTTAAACTATTTCCACATGAAAAAGTCGCATAGCGCACTGATCGTGAGTGTACACGCAGTTGTTGGTTTCAGTAGGCCTATGCCAATAGATTTTTCTAACAGATCATGTTAAACAACTTACCGACTCAAATTTCTAATATGAAATTACACTATTCTACGCCGGGGTATGAATAACGCAGTTTACTGGCGCCCTAGTGTGGATGCAAATCCTGTCCGTGGTTGGTCACGCCCTTACACGAAAAAATATTATTCGTCGAGTCGTCAGCATTCGTAAAGCTACCGGAGAGAGCCGAAGATTAATGACAGCTACAAGCGGCGCGCTCTCCTGCTCTCCTCTACTGAGCGCGTGTGCAGTCGCAGTCGATGGAGCAGTGCACAGCAGAGGGGTGTTGAGGTACAACTTTGGTTACAGTAGACAGGCATTCAAACACACTTTGGGAGGCGCAAACTCCACTTTACAGACTAAAGGATTAGGCCTTCCTCGTTTGGAGTTTGTAGGTAAGTAGCTTTGTTTTATTTGTATGACTGTCATAATGTGTTTGATATATTGTTTCAATATTAGGACAGGGTTGGGCAAATCACGTAGCGTACACATCGCGTTCATATCGAGTAGCTTTGAATCCTGTTTTTGATATCACTTCAATATTAGGACAGGGTTGGGCAAATCACGTAGCCTACACATCGCGTTCATATCGAGTAGCTTTGAATTCTGTGCGCTGCGCAACAGAGTCGATATGGGATGTGAGGTTTGCGTATCCCCTCAGAATAACCTGCGCATAAAGTTAGAGGTTTACGCACAAATGTAATCAATGGATTCTGTTTTGTTTGCATTTTATACAATGTTTACAGTGTGCAAATACTTTATACACTTTCTGAGCTGTCAACCTCCATTTTGCGCAATATATGAAGGTGATATCATGCTGTTGATAAAGTTACAAACGATCAGATTGTAGTTTGTTGTGATGTTGTGCTCCAACTCCCAGCGGCATCATGTCCTATAAATAGCCAGTCATTAAGGTTGTGTAGAAGCAGGGGTAAAGTTTATAATCCTGGATTTATCTCTAATCTCAAAGGTAATGTGTAGTGTCTCCTTCACGAGACTGCTTCAATAGACCCGGCCATCTTCTCCGTATAGCCTAAACTAGCAACTTTAAAGTGTGTTGTACAGTGTTTAATGTCTTGCACGCTTTGACAGGGAATCTTCCCTGGTCAGCGTTAGCTGCGTTAGCTCTGGTTTAAACTTTCATTGTAGAGTTTACCTGCCTCGGTTTAATTCGTTAACCGGCTCAACGGCACGGGCTCAGCGAGGTGTCCCTGGGTACGCACACGTGTCCTCATCGGGAGCTCCTAGAGGTGGCCCCGCACGATAATCTAGCTATGTAGTTAGCGCGCATCTCATGTATAATTCACTTGTTTGGGTTTAGAAATGAATGTATATTCCGTCCAAAAGCCAAAACCATTCGTAAAAACATTGGTGCGCCACAATGCCGCTACTAAATCTCATGCACTTTCATATTTTAGTTGTGCGTTACAACCAATGTCGTAGAGGGCATCACAGATGTCTACATATCAGCACCCATAACCAGCCTAACCCCTCAAAAAAGACAAGGAAAATTAAATAGAATTCAGATAAATAGAAAAAGACAGAAACCTGGAGGAGTGATCAGTCCGGGGCCTCCTCCTCCTCCCTCCAGTTATGCATGCACTTTCTATCAACGTTTTAACGGCTCAAATTCTGTCACAGAGGGTTTAAAAAATACAAACCTAATATATTTTAAATATTGAGACAATTTAAGACGCGTTTTGGTTTTCATGATGTGTTAAACCACAGCTTGTCCTTGTCTACGTCACCGAGGGAAGAGCACAGTCTGTGTGTTTCTTTGTATTCCTCTGTAAAGAATCATTTGACGTGAGAAAGGTGCTGTATGAAAAAAGTAATATTAATAAGAATCGTTATGTGAATGATTCTATGTTAAACTCCCATCTTAGTTTCACCTCTCTGCTTGCAAAGTCAATGTCGTCATCTTTTGGCCCCCCTTTCCCCTTCTCCTCCATCCTGGAAGGTACAGTAAATCCACCATGTTCATCAAACCAGCGGGGAGGAGGGTGGTGGTGGTGGTGGGGGTGCTGATTCAACACTGCTGGGTCCAACGATCTACCCCCCCCGTCACCCTGCCTCGTTGTAAAATTGCTTGGCAGCTTTTTTTGATCTCCTCGGAATATCTGGCCCACTACAAGGCCATCAGGATGCATCAGCCCACTCACACCTCCTCATGCTGTGTGACTCTGCATTTTTAGCTTTAACTGCTCTCTCTCTCCCTCTCTTTCTCCCTCTCTCTCTGCCTCTCTCTCTCGTCAAAGACATTTCACTCTGTCTCGCTCTGTCCCTGTGTCTTTCTCTCTTTCTGTCTTATTGTTTCTCTCTCTCTCTTCCTCTCTTTCTCTCTCTCCTCTTGCCCCCTGCCCCCATCCTCTTCCTTCACTACTATCTTCCTCTTCTTTCTTCTGTCCATCCAGGTGATGGTCTGTGTCCTAATGGGCCCTCGGAGGGACCCACTGCAGTGTTATTCATAGAGATCAAAGTGGCGCAGTGCACTCACACACATGCACTCACACACACACACGCACGCACGCGCACACACACACCTCTTCCTGTCTCTCAAACACACACACACCTCTCTCTCTCTCTGTCCCTCAAACAGCCCCCCCCCCCCCTACACACACACACTCTGTCCCAATGTAGCCATTTCTCCTCCCCTCATAAATAACCCTGTTCTGCTCTCTCATCAATCCAAGGTGCTACGGTAGTGCGGTCAGCTGCTCCACTCCAACAGAGAGAGACAGCTTTACAGCTCTCTACAGCTGTGCCACAGGGCCCTGTCCTCCCTGCAGCCCTCCAGACCTCCCTCCATCCCTCCCTCCATCCCTCCCTCCATCCCTCCCTCCATCCCTCCCTCCATCCCTCCCTGCTTCCCTCCCTCCATCCAGCTGCCAACATGATGAAAGAATGCCTGCAGTTCCTCATAGAGCCGGCCAAGAAACTCAAGATCCGGCTCAAGGTGCACACACACACACACACACACACACATATATACACGCACTCACAGTCACACACATATACGCGATGCACACATGAACTGATCACCACAACGGACTCTTGTTAGATTGTGTCTTCATATGACAACAGATGTTTTATACTGTGTTCAAGCTCAGCTTCCCAGTAGAAAACAGAAGGACCAGTGTGTTGGGCCAGTGGTGTGATGTCTGTATTTCTGACCTCTTCCACCTCCTCCTCTTCCTCATCCTCCCCCTCCTACTCCTCCTCCGCCTCTTCTTCCTCCTCCACCTCCTCGCCCTCCTCCTCCCCCTCCTCCCCCTCCTCCCCCTCCTCTTCCTCCTCCTCCTCTTCCTCTTCCTCCTCTTCCTCCCCCTCCCCCCCCTCCCCCTCCCCCTCCCCCTCCCCCTCCTTCTCTTCCTCCCCCTCCTCCCCCTCCTCTTCCTCCTCCTCCTCTTCCTCCACTTCCTCCACCGCCTCCTCTTCCTCCTCCTCCTCTTCCTCCCCTCCCCCTCCCCCTCCTTCTCTTCCTCCTCCCCCTCCTCCCCATCCTCCTCTTCCTCCTCCTCCCTCCATCTCTGGGGGTCAGGAGTCTGGTAAACGAGTGAGGCATGAGAAGAAGGAGCCCTTAGTGGAGAGTCAGCTGTTTATCATGGAGCTGGCCAGAGAACTCAACAAACTGTGCCAGGTATGCACACACACACACACACACCATCACACACACAGATAGCACATGCGTGTGCTCACATGCACATAAACACACCCACACCCACACACACAAATAGCACATGTACAAGCTCACATACACATAGACACACACATACACAGATCATGTCCAGAGAGACAGTACCTGTTGTGTTGCAGAGGTCCAGTGTTCTGGCCCACATCTGGACCAGTGAGGACAGCTGGCCCCCTGCAGTGTGTCGGGACTTCATAGTCCAGTGGGCCTCCGTCCTGGAGAACAGAGTCCAGGTGACGCCTTCACTTGCTTCTGTTTGTGTGTTTTCACTTGTGTATGTTTGTATGTGTGCGTGTGTTTTTGTGTGTACGTATCCAGGTGTACTTTTTCACGTGTGTGTTCCTATGTGTGTGCTCGTGTGTGTGTGTATATTTGTGTGTATTCATGTGTGTGTGTGTGTTGTCATTAGACCAGGGTCATCCACACAGAGCTGCAGACTGAGAGACCAGAGAAGAGGGACTGGAGGGGCCACCTGCTGTGCATGCTGGAGACCGGGGGGGAGTACGACATGGGGCCCCACAAACGAGTCATCATGGACTGGACACGAGAGCTGAAGAGCAGGCCAGAGGTAGCGGCCGTGGTTCTCCTAGCCACTCTCTCCCTCTTTCTGTCCATGTCATCCATCTCTCTCTCTCTCTCTCTCTCTCTCTCTCTCTCTCTCTCTCTCTCTCTCTCTCTCTCTCTCTCTCTCTCTCTCTCTCTCTCTCTCTCTCTCTCTGTGTCTTTGTCTGTCTCTTGGTATCTCTCCCTCTGTCTCTGTGTCTTTGTCTCTCTCTCTTTGTATCTCTCCTTCTGTGTCTTTGTCTCTCTCTCTTGGTATCTCTCCCTCTCTCACCGTCTGTCTCTGGATTCCTCTCCCTCCCCCACTCTCTGTCCTGGGGATGGTTGGTGAGGACACCCTGGTGATTAAGGTCTAGCTTCCTGACCCTCCAACCTCCTTGTCCTCTTCATCTGATAAAGATGGCTAAGCTCCTTCCTCACTGACCCTGCTATCACACCCGCTCTGAGTCACACACAGGACACACACACACACGGGAACAAACCTCCCTTTTCTTTCTTTATCTTCCTTTTCCCCCCCTCTCCTCCTCCCCTCCCCCTGTGCAGCCCAGTGTGTGGCCTGGGGAGCCCGTGCTGATGATGATGGATGATCTGGAGTTCCAGTGGAGGCGGGGCCGTCTCCCCAACCTGCTCCCAGCCATGGAGCTGGTCATGTGGACCCTGCTGAACGCTCACTGTCCCGACAAGGTACAGAGCTGCTGCTGATGCGGGCTGTGGTGACGACCCGGGATCTGGGGGGGGAGAAGAGGAGCGGAGTAGAAGGGAGTGAGCAGGGCTGCGGGTTGTGTTCAATCCCAGTGACAGGGACAAACGAGAAACTCTGAGATTCCATGCGTTTTACCCGCGTTGATTGTATAAGCGATGATGTCAGCCTCATCCCTTTCCTCCGGGGGGTAGATAGAGGGGGAGGAGGGGGGGGTGGGGGCGGGGGGGGGGGGGTGGGGGGGGGGGAGGGAAGGAGGAGGAGGTGGGGGAGTATGTTCATTGTTCCAAACAAGTGAAAGGATCGAGATGCTCTTGTTGTTTTACCTCCTGGATTGTATTGGAAGCTGTGGTAGCAGCGTAAAAGTGTGAGGTCAGGTTACACTGATGAACCAGCAGCTACTAGACCTGGCACTGGGTAAACAAACAATAGCTTTCCCTGATCCACTCATCTCAAAACTGGGATTAAAAGCACAGTAGAAAAGCCTGGTTGTTCTAATCCCTTTATCTCCAAACTGCTCTCTGTGTCGCTGCACTGCACTATGCCATATTGTAGATAAGACGTTATTGTTGCACTGTAGTTGAAATATTATTGTTTATGAGATTGTAGATACATAATTTTTGTTGCACCGTGCCTGGTAACCAAAAAACGTTCCTTGACTACAGAAATACTGACAGACCTATGATCCTTGATCTTCTGCTGTACATTTACATTACATTTAGTCATTTAGCAGATGCTCTTATCCAGAGCGACTTACAGTAAGTACAGGGACATTCCCCCGATGGCAAGTAGGGTGAAGTGCCTTTCCCAAGGACACAACGTCATTTGGCACGGCCGGGAATCGAACTGGCAACTTATTGATTACTACCCCGACTCCCTCACCGCTCAGCCATCTGACTCCGTACCTTCTGTGTGGACGATGTTGATGTGGACGACAGTGTCTGCTGCATGACTAAAGTCTCAGCGGTGTTCTGTGTTCCAGGAGGACGTGCCCAGACAGTGGCTGGTCAACAAGCAGAGGACTCAGAGCTGTGGTGAGTGGACGGGCCCTTCCAGGATAGTTTCAGCCCTTGGGTCAGTGGTCAGCGTTCAATTAAAAGAATCGACGGATTGACCGAACACTGTGCTGGCTGTGACAGTGTCAACGAGGAGCTGGAAATGTTGCCAGGTGCTATTGATTAAAGCTTACAGGACGATGAGGAAGGACGGAAGAGAGGGAGGGAGAGGGGGAGCGATGGAGGGAGCGAGCGAGGAATGGAGGGAGGGAGGGAGGGAGGGGGGGTCCATGAGGTAGCAGGAGGTTATGTCATAAGAGAGTGTTCTGACCTGCAGCTTGTGCTTCTGTTTGCAGATGCTGCCAGGTACATCCCCCACAACGGTAAGTGAGACCTTCTCTGCAGGAGGAAGTGTTGTCATTGTTCATATCATATCTAATAAATATCCATTTAAAACCACCCTATTTATACGGAACATTTTTTAACACGAGTCGCGCTTGTTCTCCCTCCCTCTGTCTCTCACCCTCTCACAAATGTTATATCTCTCTATTTCTCTCTCTCTCTGTTTTTCTCTCTCTGTCTTCCACTTTCTATCTTTTGTCATTTCTCTCTCTTTCCCTTTTCTTTCCACCCCTTCCCGTCTCTCTCTTTCTCTCCCCCCTCCCCCTCCCCTCTGTCTCTCTCTCTCTTTCTCTCCTCAGTTTGGAACTGGATCGTTGATGCTTCAGGTATGCAGCCTGCTACCAGAGCTAACTACCTCTGAATGCTCCCCATACACTGACAGTCATGTTCCCCTGCTGCAGTATCTACATGCCTCTTACACTGCAAAAAAAGGTGTACTCACCCTGCCTCTCCACCCGCCCCCACAGTGGAGGTGACCCTTGACCCCGACACGGCCCACCGCGACCTGGTGGTCTCCGAGGACAGGAAGCGGCTGCACTGCGGGCCGGACCCCCAGGACGTCCCTCGCTGCCCACGGCGTTTCAGCGGCTGGTGGTGCGCGCTGGCGGGGGAGGGCTTCACCGGCGGACGGCACTACTGGGAGGTGGAGGTGGGCGGGCGCGACTGGCGAGTAGGCGTGGCCAAGGCCTCGGCCCAGCGGAAGGGCTACCGCTCCCTGAACGCAGACACGGGCTTCCTGACCCTGCGGCTGGAGCGCGGCGTCGATCTGAAGGCTCTGACGGTGCCCGCGACGCCTCTGCCGACCAGCCTGGCGCCCCGGAAGGTGGGGGTGTTCCTGGACTACGACGAGGGCCAGCTGTCCTTCTACGACGTGGAGAGGCGCTCGCACCTCTACACCTACAGCCAGACATTCACGGAGGAGCTGTTCCCCGTGTTCGGGACCGTGGAGGTGGTCAGGGAGCTGGTGGTGCGCCCGGCTGGGGCCAGGGAGCCGTGTCTCTGTCCTGGGCCCTGTCTGTGGAACTGAGGCCTGGTGGATCTGCTCTGGGAAAGGCCTGGGCGTTCCTTGTCTGTGTTCTACTCTGGTTGTTCTACTCTGTGTCTGTGGTCTACTCGAAAGGTTCTACTCTTTCTCTGTGTTCTACTCTGGGGGGTTCTCCTATGTCTATGTGTTCTACTCTGGTTCTATTCTATGTGTTCATGATCTCCAGTCCTTGGTCCAGGTGCCTGGGGGCAGGACACAGATCAAGCCCCAGATCTGTTTGAAGACTGTTGTAAATATTGTTTGTCCGTACTGGGCTTGAAAGACGTCATGTTTATCTTGTGGGGTCCTGTGTGGAACCACGGTCCTCCTGATCCCTCCTGGCCCCTCCAGCCCCTCATACCAGCTCCACCCATCTGGGAAGTGCATTACTGTTTCTATTGGTTCAGACAAATGTAGAGAGTGTAGATACAAATACAAATAAAGGGAGTTTAACGTGCAGTGATCCAACTTTCAGGACTCTGTCATGCAGCGCAAGGTCAACGGAGCGTGGAGTGTTTGAGAGGGCGCTGACGGCTAAAACTGACATGCCTACGTGACAGCTCTCCCGAAACGGACAGCTAACCCAAAGCTCGCTCAGAACCCCATTTGTAGTTTAGCTGTGCGGTCTAGCGAGAGCTTGGACACGTGTTCTCCAGTCACACTGACAGACGCGTCGGCCACAGATAGAGCAGCATGCTTCCTGGAGATTGAACTCTCTGTCTCTCTTTAGCCTCTGTATCAAGCCTGCAGCTGTCCAAAGCTTTCTGCTAATGTGCTCTAGCATTGTTTAAAAAGGTCCTCTTAGTATTGACACTGTATACAACGATGTAAAGATACCAATGCTTTTTCAGTCGTCAATAAATCACCAAACTGGAACCTTTTTTGACTTGTTTTTTTTTAAACATTTGTTAACATACATCATGAAACAAACTGTTTTGTTTTTCTGAACCTTTATTAAGTGCAAATAACAAATTACATGAAGCCAAATGATGATTAAGACCATTTAGATGTTTTGTACCTAATATATGAATGTTAAACGCAGTAACTGATGCCTCTACTGTATGATGAAGACGTTAACCAACACAGGTTTTAATGAAATTATGGAGCTAAAAAAAACATGTTTGCCTTAACAAGCTCAGCAAGTCTTTACAATCAACAGCATTTTGAATAAAGGAAATAACCATGTAAAATACACAATGGATATAATAATACAATCCTCTTGTCTCAACACCTTCAATGATCTGAACCAGTTAAAATCACCATTTTAGACACACTTTCTTGTACTGAAAGGTTTTGTGCAGTAGTTGAAATGCTGAACGAAATAACACATTGAAATATGACACATGCAGATGCAATTTTTTGGCAATGTTACATGATCTCTGCATCATAATGTAGCTTTAGTAAACAAAATGTAGCAAGAATTTAACACAAAGGAAAACATTTTACACAAAAAACTGCAATAAAGTATTTGGCTTAAAAGTCAGTTTCCTGTGGTTTAAATACAAAACAAATATAGCATTCTTTACTTTTATTTCATTTGTGTTTTCCCCAATATCACATAATACAAAACACTCACAGAACAGAAAGCAAAAGGGAGCTTTACAAATCAAATGTGATTGATATTTATATCTGATATGAAAATATAAAATAATAATTGTTCTGGTTTTAACATTTAAAAGCCCCATTACAAGCTCATATTCCTGTTACTTTCTGTTTTAGAAGTCATGGGTGGAGTATTCAGAAAGTAAGCTGGACCTCTGTGTCTCAATAATCTTTCTCTCACTCACTCAATCTCTCACCCCCCCCCCCCTCCCCCACACACACACACACAGCTAATCTCCGCCTCTCAGGGTGTGTGTGAGAGAGGGACAAAGACCTCGTCACCTTGGGGTGAATCTCAAAAGACTAAAATGGCTTCTTCTTCCTGATCTTGTTGCTGGTCTGGGAGCTGGTCTCCTCTAGGGGGGGTGAAGGTGTGATGATCAGACCCCCCCCCCCCCCCCCGCCCCCCCAAGCACATCTCTCTCTCTTAAATATTATTACAAAAAGACAAGGAGAGATAGGAGAGGAAAGCCACGAGCCTCCTCTGGATTCACGGGGTTAGACTAAAACGGAGGCCCCTGGGCGTGATTCCATTTACAACCAGCAGAGGGTGATAATAAACAAGAAGTAATCACACACACAATAAAAATATATTATGCTATACAAGGGAGTAGTTTTTTGCATGCGTGTACGAATTGATACCAAAGAAGCCAGTTCTTGAGGAACAGAAGAATGCTAAGATGTAAATGATTCCCGTGACTGAAGACAGGGCAGTGGACACTATGTAACAGACTTTTAGGAGGGAGGACCTGAACAACTTGTTTACTTGTTTTAACACTAAGGAGCTGAAAAAATATTTCCTTGCATGCACAAACAAACACAAGCTTGTGTGGAACACACACACGCACGCACACACTTAACCATCCATTCTCCGACTCATAACAATGACGCACCATCCACTCGTAGGATCCCTCCCTCCATCCATGTAAGGGTGTTGCGGCGGCCATCTTGGATGTGACCTGTGACCTCAGGCCTCGTAGAAGCGCTCCACCTTCTTGGTGACGCTGGAGCCAGACACCATGCTGCGCTGGACCACCTCCTTGGTCATGTGACGCGTCATCATGCCGCTGGTCTCTGTGAGCTGGGACGTCATCGTCATACCATCTGGGAGGGAGGGAGGGTGGGGGGGAGAGAGGGAGGGTGAAATAAAGAATAAGAGAGAAAGGGGGAGAGGGTGGGAGGAAATGAGAAATAAATAATTAGAGAGCGAGAGAGAAGAAGAATAAAAAGAGATACGAGGAAAGACAGAGAGAAAAAAGAGACAGAGGGATGAAGAGAGAGAAAAAGGAGAGAGAACATGAACACACATAAACAGATCAGACGCAAGGTGTTTCTGTGTGGGCGCGCATCTGAGCGAGTGAGTGGTGCCGCACGAGCCACACACCTGTGGAGAAGTAGGGCTCGTTGAAGGAGCTGTGGGAGACATTGGTCCGCGTGCTGACCTCCGTGGGCATCTGGAACACCTCCCTCATGGTGCTGTGCATGCCCTGGCCACTGTATTGAGACATGGTGCCTGCAGGGGGCGATGGAGAGCACAGGGGAGAGTAGAAGGGAGAGGGAGGGAGAAGGGAGGGGTGGGGAGAGGGAGGGAGGGATGCAGCAGAACGGAGGGGGAAAGAGAGAGAGGAACGTGGGTGAGGAGAGGAGTAAGGGAAGGGGGAGGATGGGAGGAAGGGAGGGTTTAGACAACTCTCTCAAACCTTCAAACCGTTGAAATGTTTCCAGGCGACGATGGACACAAATATATCTATGACACGCCCGGCTCTGGAACTGGTCTGAACCGGTCTGAACTAGTCTGACAGTCTTCTACTCACCTCCATCCTGAGACTCGATGGTGATGATGCCCTCTCTCTCCGGCCCAAAGCCCTGCGTGGTCCGGGCCTGAACCTTGAACTTGTAGGGCATGTTCTCACTCAGGTCCGGAACAGTCAGGCTGGTCTCAGAGCTGTCTCCGCTCACCTGGAAGGTCCGCACCTCACCTAGGCAACACAAGAAGGCGTTTGAATGGACCTGTACTTGTTGCAAATCACGTTGGCATAATATCTATCCATCCATCTATCTATCTATCTATCTACAGTATGGGAGTCAGGTGGCTGAGCGGTGAGGGAATCGGGCTAGTAATCCGAAGGTTGCCAGTTCGATTCTCATGCCAACTGACGTTGTGTCCTTGGGCAAGGCACTTCACCCTACTTGCCTCGGGGGGAATGTCCCTGTACTTGCTGTAAGTCGCTCTGGATAAGAGCGTCTGCTAAATGACTAAATGTACAGTATCTTTCTGTATATCTTTCTGTCTATCTGTTATGTCTGTCTATGTGGTGTGTCTGTGTGGTGTGTCTGCCCCCTGGTGGTCTCACCTCCACCGTGCAGCTGCTCACAGGTGACCACGTAGCCCAGGATGTCTCCGTTGGGCTTGCGAGGCTTGTCCCAGCTCAGCTGCAGCGCCTCCGGACTCAGAGCTGTGAAGACCAGGGGGCCTGGAGCGCTGGGGGTGCTCAGGGTGAAGGGAGAGCCTGTGGAGAGGAGGGGAGGGGGGGAGGAAAGAGGAGAGAAGGAGAGGGGGAGGACAGGAGGAAGAGAAGGGGACAGGGAGGGAGGAGAGTGGAGGATAGAGGTACATCAGTAATTAAGAGTACAAGTCTGAGTTTGCTGTGATAAAGTGTCTGGAAGTAGGGAGCAGGAAAGAGGAGTGAGTCTGACTGCTGGACAGGCCGTTAAGACCAGGGGAGGCCAGCTGGACAGGGGAGGCCAGCTGGACAGGAGAGGCCAGGTGGACAGGAGAGGCCAGGTGGACAGGAGAGGCCAGGTGGACAGGAGAGGCCAGGTGGACAGGGTTAAGGGTTAAGGGTGGTGGTACCTGGCATGGGGCTGAGGGGGCTCCTGGGGTCCACGGCAGACTCGATGGTGATGACGCCCTCCCTCTCCGGGCCCCAGCCCACCTGGCTCTGGGCCTTCACCTTGAACAGGTAGGACTGGTTGGGCAGCAGGTCCTGCACCACCACAGAGTTCTCCGAGGGGTTAGGCACCTCGATCCGTTCCATCTCACCTGGAGAGACACATTACACTGTAAATATCTTCTTTTTAAAACAATTTCGACAATCATTTTACAGTAGGCCTATATTACAGTAAGATACGTTTCAAATATAATAATTACAACACAGAGTTGTTGTAATTATTATTATGCTGTTATGTTGGCGCCTCAACATATTCCAAAATCAACAACATAAGACAACCCTTTATTACTCCTCTAGCGGGGAAATCCAAGTGTATAAACAAGTACAATATGATGTAAAACAACAGATGAGGCAAAGTCCAGCCAGATGGATATCATCTACAGGTTTGTGTGAGCCTACCTCCGTTGAGGAGCTGGTAGAGAACACAGTATCCCAGGACATCCCTCTCACAGTGGGGCTCCTGCCAGCTGACCTTGAGGGCCGTGGGGCCCAGGGCGGAGAACACCAGCCTGGTGGGCGTCTCGGGTACCCCTGGGGTCATCCTGGAGTCTGCGGGAGGCACACAGAGGGCAGGGGTTAAAGGTCAGAGAGGGGTTTGAGGCCTTGGGGGTTCTGCCCGGGGGTTAGACGCTGAGCTCAGGGAGAAGGAGAGAGAAGGATGGAAGGAGAGAGAGCGATAGAGAGGGAGAGGGAGAGGGAGAGGAAAGACAGGTAGAGAGTGACAGAGAGAAAGAAAGAGAGAGTGAGAGGGAGAGCGAGAGGGAGAGAGAGATGGAGAGAGGAAGAGAGATCCGACTGGGTTAGTTCCATTGAGGACGAAATCTGTCCCAATGGTATCAAAATAATGTTGTGAAGGAGTACTACTGAAGGTTCTACTGGTGTGTGACAGGGTTCTACTGAGGGTTCTACTGGTGTGTGATAGGGTTCTACTGAGGGTTCTACTGGTGTGTGACAGGGTTCTACAGAGGGTTCTACCAAGGGTTCTGCTGCGGCCCGTGTCGGTCCCCAGACGGACTCACCCTGGATAACCCTGTCCAGGTTGAGAAGGGCATCGTTGATGTCCTCAGACTGGGTCCTGGCCCGCGAGCCCTGGGCCAGGCTGAAGCCGTACTGGCTCTGAGAGACACTGTAGCCAAAGCTACCTGGGAGCGCTGAGAGCCAGAGAGCAGCGGAGGAGAGGGAAGGAGGGAGGAGGAGGGAGGAGAGCAAGAGGGGGAGGAAGGGAGGAGGGAGGAAGAGGGAGGAGAGCAAGAAAGGGAGGAGGGAGGAGGAGGGAGGAGAGCAAGAGAGGGAGGAGGGGAGGAGGGAGGAGGAGGGAGGAGTAGGGAGGAGAGCAAGAGAGGGAGGAGGGAGGAGGAGAGAGGAGAGCAAGAGAGGGAGGAGGGGAGGAGGGAGGAGGAGGAAGGAGAGCAAGAGAGGGAGGAGGGGAGGAGGGAGGAGGAGGAAGGAGAGCAAGAGAGGGAGGAGGGGAGGAGGGAGGAGGAGGGAGGAGAGCAAGAGAGGGAGGAGGGGAGGAGGGAGGAGGAGGGAGGAGAGCAAGAGAGGGAGGAGGGGAGGAGGAGGAGGGAGGAGAGCAAGAGAGGGAGGAGGGGAGGAGGGAGGAGGACGAGGGAGGAGAGCAAGAGAGAGGAGGAGAGAAGGGAGGAGAGCAAGAGAAGGAGAGGAGGGGAGAGGGAAGAAGGAAGGAGGAGGGGAAAGTGGAATAGTGGGAAAGAGATACAGAGGGTGAAGGAAATAGACAGAAGGGGAGTGAGAGAAGAGGAGAAGGAGGAGGAGGAGAATGAGGAGGAGAAGTAAGATGAGGAGAAGGAGGCGGAGGGAGAGAAGGAGGAGAAGGAGAAGGCGGCAAAGGGGAAGGAACAGGAGGAGAAAGGGCGACAGTGAGCGCAGCTCCTGCAAGGTGGACAAGCTGAGTGCTGTACAGCCAACAACCCCAGAACTAACCAAGCCTGCTACATGCACATACTCACACAGTCATTCTGGACAATGCAGGCTGCCCCCAAATCTTCCCAATACTCCAGGGTCTGGCCTGAACTGGTCTGAACCAGTCTGACCAGACACAGAACTCCATACTGCCCTCCCAAGCATAAGGGCAGTAACTTGTGATTTGGTCAACATTTTGTTACTGTTGTTTTTTTGGTCAAGAATTCATCCTCAAATATGGTTGAATGTTTTGTCTCAATTATATTGAGTTCTGGAGAAAATATGTGGTCTGATGTAACTTCAAAAAGTATTTTTCTTGGGAGAGCAGTCTAGTACCAACCATCAGAGGAACCATGCTTGAGGAACTACACCACCTTCAAAATGCCCTTACCATGGCTGTCGTTGAATCCACTGGGCATGTCTCCCATGACGATGGAATCCCTGATGTTCTCGTCATAGTAACCTCTGTTCTCCGACCGTTTCCTCATGACAACTTCCTGCGTGCGTGTGCCTCCTCCAATCATCATCTCCTGTCTGCCGTAGGTTGTTCCTCCTGGTGGGTTGAGGGAGAGTTGAGGAAAAACGAAAAGATCCTTCCTTTCCTAGGCCTCACACAAACGTCATTTGAATCATTTGAATACTTCCAACTGGAAATCAAACAATCCCAAATAAACAAAACACACTAGAAAACATTAAGCTTCAGCTGGAATGACTGTAAAATCACACGACAAGCAAATTCACCATGTAAACAAAAACGTGTTGGTCTGAGGGTGGTGCCAAACCCTACCTTGTCCAGACATGTAGGTGGTGGAGGTGGAGGTGGAGGTGCCGCCCAGGTTCATAACCCCACCTGCCCCAGCTCGGTGGTTAGAGCCGGTGCTCAGGGTGGAGTAGGGGGAATGCTGTCCGTAGCTGGACGTGGACATGTGCGACACGGATCCGGATCCTGCTCCCCCCGGAAACAGGAAGCTCTGGTCCCACTTCCCGTTCATCATCGGGTCTGGAAAACACCACAGGGGGGGGGGGGGGGGGGGGGGGTGGAAGAGGGGGGGGGGGTAGGACAAACCAGGACGGTGAGTGAACCAGAAAGAGAGAACGAGAGCAAGAGAGAGAAAAGGACAACATTCCGAGAAGCAGCAGCAGAACCAGAAGGAACATTCGAGAACACGGAACATTCTGGAACACCGAACAGAGACGGGACTCGAGAGGTGTTCCGGAGCAAAATAAGTACAAATAAATACAAAAAACCCAAACATACTGACAAAGGGAAACGATTTCTGCGGACAACGAAGCGACAGGAGAGTTCATCTCAGTCTGTGAGATCTGAGACGTACGACCACTCCACCTCAGAGCCAAGCCCTGCATGCTGCCTGCATAGGCCCCTCAGGCAGCACGGGGGAGAGAACAGACACACCTGAGACACCATGAGCATCAACTGGAGGTGGGGCAGTTGATGTCTGGAGGGGCGCTCCCCAGAGGACGGGAGGTTCAGGGTGAAAACAGGGGCTCAGCGAGGCTGGAGTGTAGGGGGGGGGGGGGGGGGGGGGGGGGGGGGGTGGCACCAGGGGAGTAAAAAACAGATTATGTGGGCAGGAAGGAACAGCAGATGAGTTGGACCTGTGCCATCCCGTGAGCGGTAGCATGCCGTCTGTCTGTCTTTCTGTCTGTCAGCCTGTCTGTCTGTCAGCATGCCTGTCCACCAGCTGGTCTGTCTGTCTGTCTGTCTGTCTGTCAGGGTAAGGCGGGCAGGGCAGGAAGGTTTCGGGAGCGGGGCGGTCTTCACCTGGCTGGGGGTGTGTGTGTCTGGCTGGGCCGGGGGCTGTCGTCAACGCTGGCCTCTGTGTCGGAGCTGAGGCGACGATGGTGGAAGACGTCCACCTGCTTTTTTCAGGACACCTGGCGCAGGTCCAGCTCTGAGCCCACCAACTTGACATGCTTTCCAGCGCAAGCCTTGTAACGGTGGGGTGGAGGGGTGGAGGGGGGGGGGGGGGGAGAGGCAGGCAGGAGCAGGGTTGGAGGGGCAGCTTGGATGGGCCAAGGGGCTAGCTAGGTAACTGACACAGCACAGGAATGCACAGTGCCCGAGGGACAGGGCTGACATCCGACTCATCTGAACTTCCCGTGGAATCAATTTCCGAGAAGGACCCCGACCACGGGGTCAGGTTTGGTGTCAACAGTAAAAGCTGTGACGTGTTGCCCGCATACACACAAGTTTGTGCACTCCTGGGATCGGTGGAGATATGGGTGAGGAGAAGAGAGAGAACGAGAGAAAGGAGGGAAGGGGGCGGTTTGCTCTGGCTTACTGGCTGAAGCGGAGATGACCTAAGGGAGACGAGGAGATGAGGCGCTCGGAGCGAGACTGGCTAGCACATTCAGGACCCAGAGACGAGCCAAACAAAGATGACACACAGACTCAATACAAGAGGGAGAGGAGGGAGACAGAGAGACATAGACAGAGAGAGAGAGAGAGAGAGAGAGAGAGAGAGAGAGAGAGAGAGAGAGAGAGAGAGAGAGAGAGAGAGAGGGACTGAAAGAGAGAGAGAGAGAGAGAGAGAGAGAGAGAGAGAGAGAGAGAGAGAGAGAGAGAGAGAGAGAGAGAGAGAGAGAGAGAGAGAGAGAGAGAGAGAGAGAGAGAGAGAGAGAGAGAAAGGGACTGAAAGAGAGAGAGAAGAAATAGAGAAGGAAAGAGAAAGAGAGGAGGGTGGAGGAGGAGGAAGAAAGCATTTCTCTCATTCATCACTGACTGGTGACTACTCTCTTTCTTTCTGTCTGGATTCAGAGGGCTGCGCTGCCTAAGATAGACCGATGATAGATGAGGGCTTCATTCTCTCCCTCGGGCGTGTGGAAGCGGCAACACACAGTCTAACAGTGTGTATCGTCACATAGTTAATCACTCTCTGACATCTGAACAACACAGATCCTCCAGAGGGCCATCAACACAACTCTGTCATGGCCACCGTTTACCTCAGACACAGGAAACGGGACACAGGAAGTGAATATATCAGCAGTGAGACCAAAGCTGCGTCCAAATAGTCATCCTATCATACCCCTTTTGAACCAGACGAAGATCTCCCAAGACCTACATTAAAACACACCCAAAACACCGATTTCATGACGGAGTCAACTTCCTGTCGTCTAAAACCCCTGACTGACAGGGACGACTATCCGTTCACCAGTCCGGGGTCACACCGTAGGAACATCAGAGGAGTTGCCGAGAGGAAGGGGACAGCGTGACGGCCGACTGAGGGGCACCCACCTTCGTCGGTGACGCTGGGCTGCTTGGAGCCTGTGGGAGTCTTGAGGACCTCGCTGCTGTACATGAGGAAGCCGTCGTACTCGTCTCCCGCCTCCGCGTCGATGATGGGGATGTCTGGGATGATGGGGACTGAGGATAGGGGGGGGAGGCAGGGGAGGAAGAGAGGGGGAGAGAATGGGGGAGAGGGAGAGAGAGAATGGGGAGAGGGAGAGAGAGAGAGAGAGAGAGAGAGAGAGAGAGAGAGAGAGAGAGAGAGAGAGAGAGAGAGAGAGAGAGAGAGAGAGAGAGAGAGAGAGAGAGAGAGAGAGAGAGAGAGAGAGAGAAAGAAAGAGAAAGGAATGTGGAAGGGAGATGGGGATGGGGGAGAGGAAGAGAAAGACAAGTCAAATAACAGTCCTATTGGACCTCGGGGAAACCAAACAACACCCACAACAGACAACATCCACGTCGTCCATCGATCAAACCCCAAACTTCCCTCCCCCGTCTCTGACGACACCCTCCACCCACGTCACGGCTAAGAGGGCCTGGCCCAGCAGGGCAGCCAGGCTGCTTCTGGCTCCGTACTCACTGGAGAGGGGTCTGGTGGGCTGGGAGGCCAGGTTGATGGTGGCGTCCCTGTAGGGGCCCCAGCCGATGCTGTTCTGGGCCCGGACCTTGTAGCAGTACGTCTGGGCACTCTGCAGGTTCTCAATCAGCAGCATGCGCTTCTTAGGGTTGTCAATCTTGATCTTCTTTGCTGCTCCTGCCGCCTCTGTGTGTGCGTGGAGACCGGGGTGGGTGGGTGAGTGGGTTAGAGTAGGTAAAGGCATTTCAAATGCTGTGGTTGACCATTATGTGACTTTTTTATGAAACATCAACCGAAGGGCCTACCGACCACACATCCATACAACACAGCGGGAGAAGAACGATTCAGATGAAAAACCTCAAATAACTTCTGTATTTATGAGTTGAGGGCGCGCGTGATTGGTCACTCACTCCTGTGGTCGTCGATGGGTGTGTAGATGACCTCGTAGGCTGTGATGACGCCGTTGGTCTCGGCGGGCTCCCCCCAGCTCACCTGAGTGACGGTTGGGCTGATGACGTTGAAGGCCAGTCGACCTGGTTCACTGGGGACTGGAGGGGAAGAGGAGGGGTTGAGAGGAGAGGGGGATGGGAGGAGAGGGAAAGAGAGGAGAGGGAGGGAGGGGAACGGGGGAGTACGTCAATAACAAGGAAAACAGAAGAAAACTAAGAAGACTACAACCAGCAAGACACAGGTGAGGAGGACAGGAGAGGAGGACAGGCGAGGAGGTGAGGAAGACAGGAGAGGAGGACAGGAGAGGAGGATACAAGAGGAGGACACGAGAGGAGGACAGGGGAGGTGAGGAGGTGAGGAAGACAGGAGAGGAGGACAGGAGAAGGGAGGGGGTGAGAAAGACACGAGAGGATGGAGGATGAAGGAGGTGAGGCGGCGCGAGGAGGACCCACCATCCTCCAGGGTCTGGCAGGGCACCATGTTGCTAAAGTGGCCATCCCCCATGGAGTTGTAGGCGCACACGCGCGTCTCGTAGTCGCAGAAGGGGTACAGGCCGGTCAGCTCCGCCTGGTTTGTCTTCACGTCCAGCACCTGGGCTTCATCCTCGCGGTCACCGTAGATCCAGTACCTCACCTGCTCAGAGGAATCAGCCTTGTCATTTCTACCGCTCTACCCCTTCACACAGTTTCACATGTTATTCATTTGGGCAGATGCTGTTTATCCAAACAAATAGTTCTTCTAGAAAGTACAACTTGTTTATCTTCTCCTCGACACTCCTTTTTCTGGCCTCCTCTCCTCTAATTCCCTCCCCTCACCTTTCAACCCCCGTTCCTCTTTTCTCATCCTCCTCTCCACTCCTCTCCCTCTCCATACATCCTCCTCTCCTCTCTTTTCATTCACCTCTCCTCCCCTCCCCTCCTCTCCACTCCTCCTCTCCACTCCCCCTCTGCCTGTGTGAGGGCCTCTCTCTCACCTTGTACCCCAGGGCGCCGGCGCTGGGGGCCCAGTTGAGGTGGATGTTCTTGGGGCCGGTGGCAGCGGCCTCGACGTTGGCGGGGGGCAGGAGACGGCCCCCGGGGGAGGCTAGCGTGTTGATGTTAGCTTGCTGCTGCATGTTGGCCATGGTCATCTCTGGAGCCTTGGAACCTGGGAGGGAGGGACGGAGCAGAAGGGGGTTAGGGATAAACGCACGAGTGTGTGAGTGTGTGTTCGAGCACCTGTGTGTGCACCTACGCATGTGTGCGTGCGCGTCCTCACCCCCATCAGTGACGGTCACCAGCGTGGTCTTCCTCTCCCCGATCACAGCGTTGCTGCCGGGGTCGAACAGCTCCAGCTGGAAGGCCTCGGGCTGGACGGGGCCTGGGTGGGGCCGCGGGTCGATCACGATGCTCTTCTCCGTCTCCCCCGGGCCGAAGCGCAGCGGGCTGGACAGCTGGAAGCGCTGGGCGTTCTTGGAACGCCAGTGCACGGTGGCAGGGCCTTCCTGGTTGCGTGTGCGGACCACGGGGATGCTGTACTGGGGGTCGGAGGTCGTGAACGTCTGGGTGCCCTTCTTGAACATCACCACGCTGGGCTCTGGGCGAGGGGAGGGAGGGTGTAAGACAAAGAAGCAAACTAACTAGGGACCTGACTAACCAGCTAGCTATCTCTAGTCCCACCTGGCTGGTCGGTGATGGTGACAGTGGTGCGTGGGTAGCGTCCCAGCTTGGCGCCTTGGCGAGGGTTGCTAAGGTCCATGACAAACTGCTTGAGCTGCTGTGGGTCGCCTAGGAGACTGTCTCCCTCGGACAGCTCCAACAGACGCACCGGAACCATCTTCTGGGTCTCGCCCGGCCCATAGGAGAGATCCCCATCCACCGGCACGTAGTCCTGCACACACGCACGCACGCACACATGCACACACACACGCACACACACACACACACACACAAACACGCACACACGAGCACACACATACAAATACACAAACAAGGTTAAGGCTCTTTGTCACGTGTGTGTACATGTAAACAAGTATGTGTGCGAATGTGTTAAAGGACACATGGTCACGAGTGGGTGTACACGCGTGTGTGTGTGTGCATAGGGAGTCAGATGGCTGAGCGGTGAGGGGGTCGGGCTAGTAATCTGAAGGTTGCTAGTTCGATTCCCGGCCATGCCAAATGACGTTGTGTCCTTGGGCAAGGCACTTCACCCCACTTGCTTCGGGGGGAATGTCCCTGTACTTACTGTAAGTCGCTCTGGATAAGAGCGTCTGCTAAATGACTAAATGTAAATGTGTGTGTGTGTGTACATGTGGGAGTGTACATGTGTATGTGTGTGTGTAGGTGTGTGCGTCTCACCCTCTGCTCCTTGGCGGTGACGTCGTGGGAGCGGTAGGTGACCTGGGTGCGTCCGTCCTCCAGGATGTCCCTGTTGACCGGGATGTTGACCACGCCCTCCTGCCTGCTGTAGCTGTAGGCCGGCTGCAGAAAGGACAGCACACTCTTGGCTGCGCAGAGAGAGCCAGAGACAAACAAACATATGATATAACACACACACAGCAAAAACACAGAACAACATGAAATATTTGTCATATCAATACTCAGCTGGTCATGGCGTGCGTGTATGTGTGAATGTACGTGCATATGTGCATGTGTGTATACGTGTGTGTGTATGTAAAGCCCTCACCGTGCTCCTTGATGACGGTGATGTTGACGAAGCGCTTGCCGACCTCGGCGATGCCCAGAGGGACGTCCACCGCCTCCACCCTCAGCTGTTTCTTCTCCTCATCCTCGTCCTTGATGAAGAGCGGAACGTGCACGTCCACAGACTCCACCCCCTCTTGCAGCTCCACCGCCCCCGCCGCCTCTGGAGAGGGGAGGGGAGGGGGGGGGGGGTTAATAACACACGTACACACATACACACAAAGGTTTGTTTTTCTATCCTAGTGGGGCCCAACCAGAGGTACCCACAAGGTCAGGTTTTTCACGTTTCACTATAATTGTGAGGACTTTTTGGTTCCCACAAGGGTCGTTAACAAGACCACACACACACACACACACCTCTGTCTGTGGCCACAGTGTAGTAGCCAGGCACCACTTTGAGGTCTTGGAAGTTTCCAGACTGGACGTTCTTCTGTGTGAGCTTGACGATGTCAGGGTAGGCAGAGCGAGGAGCCGACAGCACTGTGTCCACTATGGTGTGATTCGGTCTGCAGAGGAGAGGAGAAGTTAGAGTTGGGTGAAACCAACTGGTGACAAGCTTGGTGCTTGATGTTTTGGTGTTAATTAGATAAGTACCTTTTGCCAGCATTTCTTTGTAATCTGAAACCACAAGAAAACCATGTTAAAATAATTCCTTTCGTTCGCTGAGAAGATTTGATACATCGTTTTCACATGTAGGAAGTAGTGCCAAAAGTCAGACTTACCTGAAGTTGGTCTTCTGAACTTTCTGTGCTCCAGGAATCTGCTTGTAGACTTCATTTAGCTGCACAGAAAACACACACATGGACCAGTCAACAACCACACTCTGGTCCTTCACACTTCACTACCAGTCCACAGACCTACACACACATAAACATGCGCACACACACCAAAACACACACACATGCACATAAACATGCACACACGTCACACACGTCACACACTCACGTTGTTGTCCACCTCCCTGCGCAGCGCCTCTGTGTCCCTGGCCTCGGGGCGGGACAAACTGTCTGTGAATAACCTGTTGAGACGGAGAGAGAGAGGGAACGCAACTAGCGAGAGAGAGAGGGACAGAGAGAGAGGGACAGAGAGAGAGAGAGAGAGAGAGAGAGAGAGAGAGAGAGAGAGAGAGAGAGAGAGAGAGAGAGAGAGAGAGAGAGAGAGAGAAAGAAAGAAAGAAAGAAAGAAAGGGGGAGAAGAAAAGAGAACATCCTAGTCAGTCCATGAGCTGTTGAAACAACACACAGTATCAGCTATGCCAAAGCAGAGCGAGGCCCACACTCACTGGTCTCTTTGGGGTTGGGCTGGACCTGCGCCAGCGGGTGATTGGCTTCTCGGTGGACGTTGTCGGCGACCTTCCAGCGAACCACGTCCGTGCTCTTGGGCGGGCCTGTGCGCACTAGGGGCGTGTCCAGGTGGTCTGAGGTGAGCAGTGATTGGCGGAGCAGGTACTGATCCTCCTTAAAGCCCACCATGCGACCTGACAGGAAACAGGAAGATAATACGACGTGTTCAGAGTTGAGTCAGACTCATATAGCAAGAGAAGCTTCTGTAGGTCGGCCACACTCACCTCTCCCACAGCATGGCAGTAGAGCCAGACAACCCTGAGAGGAGAGAGAAGGAGAATGTTCTAACTCCCTTCAAAGATATGGCAAACAGTATATAGTCTTAGTGTTGTTATGTGTGTGTGTGTCGTCTTGGTGTGTATATACTGGGTATGTGTGTATATATATATATGTGTGTGTGTGTGTGTACCTTGCAGCAGGCGCAGTACTTCCAGCAGCAGAGCAGCAGCAACCCCAGCAGCAGCATGAGGAACATGATGAGAGGGATCAGCCACAGGAAGCCAGCCGGGGGACAGTCTGGAGGGACGGACCAACACAACATTGGTTCCTACCTTCATCTCAGTTCCTGCCCTCAAAACAACACGTCTTGTTTTGTGAGACCCCTGTTTCTACCATCAACAACCTGTTAACAGGAGGTCTGCTCCTGTTCAACAGGTTCAAGTTAATATAAAGGTGAGGATGAGTTGGGATTTCACTTGTTGATGGTTAATTGTCTGTCTATTGACATTTATAAATCCACCATAAATAGTTAAAACACTGTACATCCATGTATTGGGATACTCATCTAATAATACAAAAGTGTTTTATTTATTTAAACAATTTAACATAAAAATATCAATGTTTGGATGGAAGCAGACCCTCTACCACTGAGCTCTACCCAGGCCCCGTCCATTTACAAATACACTGTTGTTAATCAAAACCCAGTATATCCATGTGGGGAAGTGAGGTCCTCTTACCTTTCTTCTTCAGGACCTGCACCTCCAGCTCCTTGGAGCTGGGGTCCGCTGGGTAGTCTATTGTGTACTCGTACGTGCAGTCATCGTCCTCGTCACGGAAACTACACACGTCGATCACGTCCTCCTCTGAACACACACACGCACACACACACACGCACAAACACAGAAACACCCGCATTGTTAGTGAACACACACACACACACATTCACATGAGTGACGAACACATACAAAAACAGCGGACATCTCTGCCGGGCATCTACACAAAAAGCATCAGGAAGAATCCATCTACGACAGTCTGAGGGAACCCCCGCGTCCACCTTTCGGAGCTCCCCGCGGTCTCTCTTACGTTGCTTCAGCTCGTCCACCATGACGACCTTGAAGGTGCACTCGTCGCACTTGTCCTTGGCCTTCCTCTCGCCTGTCTTCCAGGCCTGACACTGCACGCAGCTGCGCTTGGCCTCGCACGTGCCCAGCTGGGCCTGGAAGCTGGCCTCGCAGGTGGAGCTGAGGGGCAGCCCCGAGTCCTGGCACTCACACCGGCCGCACTTGCACACCCCGCGCCCGTTACACATACCCTGGAGGGGGGGGGGGGGGAGATGTGGGAGAAGACAGAGAGAGATATAACGTGAGAGGGAGGGATTGAGAGAGAGAGGGAGAGAGAGGGAGTGTTTTTTACGCGAGCCATGCTATGTTCTCGTGTTCTACATGGGTTACATTGTGCCGTCACTGGGTTCTACTGAGTTCCATTGGTTCTACTGTGTTCTATTGTATTCTCCTGTGTCCTACTGTACTTGACCGTGTTCTACTGTACTCTACTTACCCCTTTGCTGTCGACGCAGGTCTGGTTGCTGAGTGGACATTCACAGCCAGGCCCCTCCCATCCTTTCTCACACGCACACTCCCCCATGTAACACTTCCCTCGGTCTGATACACACACACACACACACACACACAGAGATAGGTTAGACATATAGTTACTAAATACACACTATGCACTCTCTCCTCCCAATCCAGCCTCTCTCTATCTCTCTCTCTTCTCCCCACCACCTCCTTTCTCCCCCACCTTTTCTCTCCTCCCGCCCCCCCCCCCCCATTTCTCTCTTCCACCCCCACTCCCTCCCTCACCGTTGCAGAGGAAGCCTCCAAATCTATGGCACTGGGAGCGGTCGTACTGGCAGAAGGCTCCTTCATACTGCTCTGGGTTGTAGCAGATGCAGGTCCCACACAGACAGTCTCCCCGCCCCGAACACGACTCCGTCACCCCGGGCGCCAGACACGCCCCCCCGATGGCCGACTCGCTGGCCGAACAGTTACAGAACGGACCCAGCCTGGGGACAGCACACAAACAGACAAGGACACACACACACAGACATGACACGACACGCGCACACAGAAACGTGCATGCATGGAAAACACACACACACACAGAGACACGTTGTCAAGATAACAACAGTACAGTTAGCAGGGTCTGAGGTTACTACGGGTATGAGTCTGGTTACTAGGGTCTCACCAGCCATTGTAGCACTTGCACTTCCCACAGACCAGGTCACCGTTGCCATGGCATCTCACCGCCTTGGGGGAGTGAGTCTGTAGAGGAACGTTTGTAAGCTTGTTTGTAAGCTTCTCTGTGTGTGCGTGTTAAGGGAGTGTGTGTGTGCTTCTGTGTGTGTGGGGGGGTTTATGAAGTGTGTGTGTGCTTCTGTGAGCGTGTGTGCGTGCATACCTTCTCACAAGGGCAGGTAGGACACTGTATGGAAGCCTTGATGTTGAGCGCGGTGCTGAAGGTGCTAGGTTTGACCCTAATCACGCCCTCCTTGTCCTGCTTGCCCACCTGCTTCTCACACACATGCATCTCCCCTACCTTCTCCTCAGCCTTCACACGCACCTTGAACTTGCCCTGGCACACACAGGGACAGAGAGACAGACTGTGTATTCACATGTGGGTTAAAGACAGAGAACAGGTGTGTACGTGTGTCTGTGTGTTTGTTTATTTGTGAGAGTTAAGTGTGTGTGTGTGTGTGTTTGTGTGTGCATGTGTATGTATGAAGGTGTGTGTCTTACTATTTCTCCAGGCTTGACTTTGAAGGTTCCAGCCTGTGTCAACATGCCAGTGGACGTTAACAACTGAGTGGCAAACGCCTTGGGCGTGTCTTCTGCCCGGATACTCATCTTAGAGCGAATACTCTGATAGGACAAACAGGAACACCATTAAGGAGCCAATAGGACACCAGCATGCACAAAACATCAAATAACGGCATTGAGCATCACTTATGTTTTTCTTTGCTTGTCAACATAATGGCTGCTAGAATAGGGCTGAGTTGGCTTATTGGGGTGAATTACTATTTGCAAATACAGTGAAATACTTAGGAAGCTCATGGCAGTCCTGTGTAATCACTATGTCAGCAGCCAACATTCAATCTGAGCCAATTTATTGAACAAAAATTATTTCCAGTTTAAAGACCCAGGAGTGTGTGTTGGAGAGAGGGCAGATGTTGTAGACCAGGTGTGTGGGCGTCTTCTAGAGGAGTGTGTGTTGGAGAGAGGGCAGATGTTGTAGACCAGGTGTGTGGGTGTCTTCCAGAGGAGTGTGTGTGGGGCCAGGCCTCACCTGGAAGGCTTTATCCAGGATGTTGAGGATGTTGACAGAATCATCTTCCAGCTCTCCCAGCTCAGCAATGGGGAAGTATTCATGTAGCTTCTACACACACACACACACACAAACACACACACACAGCCTTTGTAATATCTTCGTGAGATCCGACTACCCTGAAGTAGGTTGGAGCCAGGGCTAGGATTAGGGCTGGTCCTGGAGCCAATCCTAGGGCCAGGGTCATGGCTAGTACAAAGGTCCGGCTTACCTCGTAATAGGAGTAGGAGTGGTTGGTGATGGTGAAGATAGGGATGATGTTGTGCTTGACCAGCAGACGGACCAGCGTGGGGACGGAGGGGTAGTCCTGCCGGGTGTCCTCCGTGTACTTGCCCTCCGCGTCCAGGTGGCACAGCTCGTCGTTACGCGGCAGGATGCCCGACAGGACGTTGGCGCCGTCGGCCTCGTAGTGGAACGCCGACTCTGTGGAGAACACCAGGAGGTGGGTGCTGTGGTTACGCCAGCCGATCTGGTCCTGGAGAGGAGGAGGAAGGGAGGGAGGGAAGCACAAGAATTAGCAAAACACTCAAGGTGTGAGGTGTCTACCCAGATAAACACACACAGCACACTGCTGCCTGAAACACAATGGACTCCTGTCATGATCCCCTGGTCTTGTACCTTACAGACGGCAGTCTGCAGTATGGCATCAAAACCCCCCTCTGGGGCGTCCTGGTTGCCAGATATCTTCTCCTTCTGCAGCTTCTCGGTGAAGGTGGCCAGGTCACTGGTCAGGGTGATACTGTGCTGGAAGGAGAAGGGAGGGTCGCTGTCCGGCCAGGGCTGCAGAAGTCTGGAGGAGGAAGAGGAGGAAGAGGAGGAGGAAGTATAGAGAGGCAAGACAGGGGGGAGAGGGAGGGAGAGGGAGGGAGACAGGACGGGGTAGAGGTGAGAAAGAGGGGGGTGGGTACAGAGAGGGAGGGCAGGGGTGAGATGGAGGGAGAGGGAGGGTGAGAGGGAGAAGGAGAAAGAGAGAGAGGAATAGAGACGGACAGCGTGAGAGAGGGAGACGGAAGAAGAAGAAAACACACTTTCGAGGCCGGAGCAGAAAGCGACGTGTGTGTCTGCCCTCCTGGTGAGTGTGTGTGTGTGGGGGTGTGTGTCTGCCCTCCTGGTGAGTGTGTGTGTGTGGGGGTGTGTGTCTGCCCTCCTGGTGAGTGTGTGTGTGTGGGGGGGTGTCTGCCCTCCTGGTGAGTGTGTGTGAGGGGGGGGGGGGTGTCTGCCCTCCTGGTGAATGTGTGTGTGTGGGGGGGGGGTCTGCCCTCCTGGTGAGTGTGTGTGTGTGTGGGGGGGTGTCTGCCCTCCTGGTGAGTGTGTGTGAGGGGGGCGGGGCTCCTACTTCGCTGGTCTCATGTCCGTCTGTGGCTCCACCACCTTGTCTACAAACTTGCCGAAGCCGATGGTGTAGTCATCTGACAGCGTCTTCACCAGATCAGCTAGGGAACACACACACGCACAAGGTCAAACTAGGCTAAACAACAACGTGACCACAATCTGACCAGAACCTGACCACCTCTCTCCATCCTCGTCCCCCTCACCCAGCTTGGTGCCCATCTTCTTGAGGTTGGCCAGATCGTCAGACATGGAGTTGGAGAAGTCCATGAGGATGTAAAGATCCAGAGGACCCTTGGTGGGCTCGAACACCTCCAGGTCCACCAGCCTCTCCTCTCCGGGCAGCAGGGACATGGAAATCATCTGGGGGGCCACCTGGGACTGCTTCAGCTCCACGTTGATCTGCTCGTTCTGGAGGGGGAGAGGGAGGGGGTAGGGTGGTGGAGAGGGTGGAGGGAGGGAGAGGGAGGGAGGGAGAGAGGGGGAGGGAGGGAGGGGGAGGTGGTGAAGGTGGAGGAAGGTAGATTAATCAATCAACCAACCAACCAATCACATTTCTTTAACCACAGTGCAGATTCTTTATCAAAGTAAATAAGAATGTAAATGCTTACTTTCTCTGTCTCCATGGAGCTATAAGCTGTCACCGTCTGAACACATCCTTGGGCCACCAGGCTTTCCAGAAGGTTACAGCGTTGTCCTTCAAAGATCTGACCAGACAGTTGGATGAGTTAATTCAGTCTGCAGCCACAGGGGGGATTTAAACCGTGATCTGCAGTCAAAAGCTCTGAGCCCTGGGATGCACCCAGTCGACCTTCATGAGGAACGGTTCTCCTGTTCCGTTGTTCTCTGAGCCTACTGTAGAACTGAGGAACAGTTCACCTGTTCTGATGTTCTATAATACGAAGGTAGAACTGAACACTGGTTCTCCTTTTTACACTATTCTTTGAGTCTACAGTCAAACTCATAATTGGTTCTCCTGTTTGACTGTTTTGGGCTACTCAATTATGATTCAATATTGGTTCTTCTGTTCCATTACTCTTTATCACAAAAGTAGAAGTGAATATTGGTTCTCCCATTCCACTGTTCTCTGATACTGAAGTAGAACTGAGGGGGACTCTCACCTCATCTGGACAGTAGGCACAGCCATTTCCTGCCTGGATACAAGCTGAGCAGGTGCTGGCCCTGGTAGCCAGGCAGTGGTTACCTGGAGGGAGGGGGGGGGGAGAGTTAGGAAGGGGGAAAAAAGAGGGAATGACACAGAGAGAGGTAGAGACGAGAGAGAGAGAGAGAGAGAGAGAGAGAGAGAGAGAGAGAGAGAGAGTAAGAGGTATAGAGGGAAAGAGAGAGTCACGCCGCGTAACCAAAACCACGATCCATCGAATACCTGTGTCAGGGGGAACAGACTTCCACTCTGAATCTGCCCTTTGGCACAGGTATCCTGAAATGTTATTCATCTGGTCGCTCCACAAAAGAAGTGGAACTGATTTGGATGTTTTTCTGATTTGGATGTTTTTCTCTCTACCCAAGAGGAGATAGCTCACAGGTCAATGATTCAGTGACATAGTGATTCATGATTCAGGAGCTAAGTCTCGAGGCGTGTGTCCATATAGCTTTTTTCTCAGGCAGAAAAGCACAGGAGAGGAACAGACTAGTTAAGTAGCTAGTAGCTTAAATAATATTTGTTGCACGTTCTCAGCAAACTTAAGCTAGTAGCTAATGAATAACGGATATTTACTCGGACTGTTCAGTGCCAGTGGCTCGCTAGCTGAAAAGGGCGACAGACGACACCAGCTTACACTGTTTCCTCATTGGAAACAATTGACAAAATACGTCATATGGACTTCTGCCCTCAGACAGGTTAAAACCTCTGTGTGAAAGTGAGGAATATCACAGCCTCTTACCTGTCTTTGCGTAGCAGGTGTTGAAGAAGATTGTGAGAAGCACAACCCCCACCGAGAGATGTGCTGTCCATCTCCCCATCTCCCCCCTACGACACAGGACACACACACACACCATTTAGCAACTTCTTTCTGGATTAAATGGACAGGAGAGGGAAAGAGAGAGAGAGCGCGTGAGGGAGAAAGAATAAGAAAGGAAGAGAGAGACAGAGAGAGGGATGTAATGTTGGCCTGCAGTCCATGCGTCACCTCAGAACCGGGTTATTTCTCTCCAGACCGACCAACAGTCCGAAAAAAAAGATGGACAGACAAGCAGACAGACAGGCATACAGACAGATAATGGTATGGTGTAAACTGAAACACCTGCCTCCTCACTGGATCTCAGACTACCAGGATGCTGGTGAGGTCACCAGCCCCCCCGCCTCCCGCCCCTCCCCCCATCCCCCCACAATAGAAGTATTGCCAAGAACAAGTGCTGTAACCTGGGTCCAGGACCCCCCAGGACCCCCAGGATCCAGACTCCAGAGGCCTCCACCGGTTAAGAGGTGATATCCCCCTCCATCCACAGTCTCTCCAGTATATCCAGAACCAGACACATGGAGCCTGGCTGGGGCATGGTAAGCTCTTTAATGTCCTCCATACCATCACTAAACAGAAGCTTCAGATCATCCAGTACCCAGATGAGGGGCCAGGCAGGGGGTGGGAGACAGAGGGAAAGAGAAAGAGGGAGATAAGACAATGAGAGAGTTAGAGGTAGAGAGTGAGGGATAAAGAGAGAAAATGAGAGATAGAGAGAGAGAGAACAATGGTGGTTAAAAAAGTATTGACCTCTGGAATGTGTGTCTATGACTGCGCCAGAATGCGCCGGAACAAAACTGGTCAAACAGAACAGACATCTGTCCAATGGGGCACTGACTGGGAACAACGAAGATCCTCCAGCTGAGAACAGATCCTCGCTGGCACCACATGCTCTGCAGGATCAGTACTGACAGAGGGAGACTAGAGACGTTATCTCCCCAGTGGTAAACACAGGTCCTAACCATCCCAGAAATCCGACCTGTTCTTACATCTGCACAACAGACCTCGGTGAAAAGAAACCGCACAATTATTAAATCTCTCTGCTCGGAATATTTAAATGTCCCCTAAGTGCTGTGATTTAGGTCTGTGGTTGAACTTGGAGCTCAGTAAAAGTCAGGGGGTCACATGCCTGGTGGAGACTCCCCAGGAGTGAGGCTTGTGTCTGGTGTGAGTCGCTCTATACTCGGGGAACTGACAACTGCGTGTAAACTCCAGAACCAGGACTGTAATCACACCGTCGGTGAAGACTGACTATTTTTCTTCTTCCACAGATGGCGAGCCAACCAGCCTCAATACCATCCCCGGAACAGGCAAGAATAAACATGCAGACTTAGCACCTCACTGTGAGCTACAGGTGGGGTCAAGGGGGGTCCTATATGTGTGTGGATGTGAGTGTGTGGTTTGTGCCTGCACATGGATGTTCGTGTGTGTGTGTGTGTGTGTGTGTGTGCGCATAGTTGTACATTAATCACTGACCAGGTTGAACAGAAGAGTAAAAGGACTGCAGGCTACAGATATATTCACCGTGGGACAAGGAATGTGAACCCTACTAAAGTTGCAGCAGGAACAGCACAGTGATTTACCGGTGCTGATGATGACAGCAGTAAACTAAGAATGTCTGGTAACGTTTAATGATCAACATTAAATCGCAGCTTGCATTTAAACTAACTATCTCAAACCTCGGGGAGAAGGGACTGAGATGGAAAGAGAAAGAGACAGGATTTTTGTTGTTTTTTTGTTGGTAATCAAGTTCTATGATATGTTTATAATGACATATGTTGTCCCTTCACTGTGGACTGCTTTGGCAACATTGTTAACCTGAACATTCATGCCAATAAAGCATATTGAATTGAGAGAGAACTAGAAAGAGAGAGAGAGAGAGAGAGAGAGAGAGAGAGAGAGAGAGAGAGAGAGAGAGAGAGAGAGGGGGGGGGGGGAATAAGAAGGGAGTGACACTAAAAATTCATTTCAGTTGCAGAAATGTTTGTGGATAACATGGCCGACTGCCAGGTGAGCATTCCAGAGTAGGGCGTCGACACAAGCCATGTGTGTGCGTGTGTGTGTGTGGGGCAGGGGTACCCAGGCCGTTGTCTCACAGATAAGGACAGTTCAGTCACCTTTCACCAACACCCAGACCAATCCTATGATACACAACGTCTCCCAATCAGACTGAGCCATACATCGCCTTATCAAATTGCACCTTAAAATTAGAGGAAGGACGGTTGAGGAGAAAGTGCTCCTGTATTGAACAATGAGGGTGAGGCCAAGAGGAGACCATATCAGTCTTCAGATTCAGTGAACTCAGTGCTGCAACATTCGCAGCAAGTCGAATACAACTACAAACGTTGCAGTTACTTTCCAGAATCCGGTTTGAACTTTCCCTTTTCAACCCTGTCACTTTGTATACATCTCTTTGATGTTGTGTCTTGTTGAACAGGCATGGCAGTCTCCTAACAGGAACGTCACACATAAAGACTGTACTGAGCAAAAACTTCAAGCAGCTTAAACACCTACACACCGTGGTTAGTAACAAATACTGTAAAATCTCATGTCATGTAAACTCTATAATGGCTTGTCTTTTCGTTTTTGGGAGAATCTATCAAAAGCATGCATGTTGTCCCAGACACACAGCAGCAAGCATTCAAGGTGTGACACATGAAAACAATGAACAAGGAGCATTTACGAGGATTGGTGACCTTGTTCGAAAGAGAGGACAGATCAAACAAACCTCTTCATGAAATGTTTCCCGATTCCAAAGTCTGGATATCCAACAATGTTTTTGAAAGACAACCGGTTAATCCTTTCTTTTTGCCTTCGCTCCTTGTCTGGCCGTCAAATTAATATCCACCTGAGTGGAGAGAGAGAATCCTCGTCTTCTCTTTCGCTCCCAAAGTCCAAGCTCCCAGGGATCTTTGTAATCCCAGGACACACGAGAACAACTCACTACCTCTCTCTCTCTCTCTCTTCTCTCTCAACTTCTTCTTTCCTTCCTTCCTTTTCTGCAAAGTCTATTCAAATATTGACTTATATCCCGTCCTACTTGTGGAAGAGATTTGCTTCTTTGCAGATGAGTGTGGGTGTGTGTGCTTGCGAGAAAGAGAGAGTGCTGCCCTGTGTGAACCAAGACCCACTGAGAGGGTGAATGTGTGTGTGTGAGAATGCGTGTGTGCTGCGATTTGATCCCTCCTCTAACTTGTACTCTCTCTTTCCCTCTCCCTCTCCCCCTCTCCTCCTCTCCCCCTCTCCCCCTCTGCCCAGCTCAGGTGAGTAACAGTGTTGACGCCCTTCCTCCCCCAATATCTGCTCCCTGTGGCGTTAAAAGTTACAAAGCTCCACACCTATGTGCGTCAGGCCCCCCTTCCTGCTGCATTCCTCCCAGCTAGCAGTTCACCTGTATGGGCTTGAGGTTGGCCGGTCCCTCCCTCCAGAGCCCCTCCCAGGCCCATGGGAGTGGTACAGAGCAGGGGAACATTGCCTGCCGGCTACAGGAAACACAGTCACCGTCAAGGGTACACAAATAGCTGCAATAAAGGCAGTAGTCTTCTACATGGCAAAGACAAAACCCACAGCTACTGTTTTAACACCATGTTGGATATTTTTGAATGCATGCATGTATTTTCTGTTTTACTTCAAGTAACTACACACACACATTTATATACACTCTCTGTGTATCTCCGACTCTCGTCTCTTTCTCTCTCTGAATCTCTCTTTCTCCATTCAAGTCTCTCTCTCTCCCCCTCTCTTTTCTAAGCTGGCCCCGCAGATGGGTTAAGTGAGCTGGATAAGTGTCCAGTGCAGTGCTGTGCATTCCTGATGGCCGGGCAGAAGGAACACAGGGCACTAGAGTCATGCCAACCTGAGCCTGGCACACTGCCACACTCTCCAGCGTGTGTGTGTATAAGTGTGTGAGTGTGTGGAAGTGTGTGTGTGTGCGCACATTGGTGCAAAGCGGGACTATACTATAACACACGAACACAGTGAACACACATTTACACACCACACACAGGCATCCTGGCACACAAATTAACATGACTCAGAGGTCATAACGTCCACTTCCTGACTAGAGCTCATTTCTGAGAGGTACGGGCAGAGTAACTCTCACAATAACAAAATTTGGTTCGACACAATGGTTAACTTATCCCTCGAGAAGCACAAACGTTGCAAAACAGCTTCACCCTCCCTGGTTTGATTTAGTCAAAGACGCCAATTAAAACAAACCTCAACCTTTGAGTACAGATATGGGTGTGACCTGCCTGTTACTTTCATAACATGAACCAGAAGTACATATATAAAACGAAGTCTACCATATTCCTTCGTTTGCAGTAATAATAAACGTTACATATGGCTTCAAAGGAACAACAGTTTCTTTTGTGAGAGGCATGTTATGGTAATAAACTGTGATCATGGATGTTTGCTGTGCGACACACCCTCACAAAGAGGTACTGAAGAAAGATAAGCTGAACAGGGGCGTATTACATGTAAACACTACATTTGATCGATAGACAATGAGTAACTTCATAAACTGCTCAAAGCAGTCAAAGATACAATATTATGCGAAATCCGGATTCATTCTATGCCCGTGGGTTTTGGAATGACCTGCTTGCGCGGTCGGCCGCCGGTGCCAACATGTCTATTTAAAATGTTTTACCTGAGGTAAGGCAATATTGTGACTCAAGTCATAAAACACATTAAAAAGTGTGCACACTTTAACAAACAGACATGTATAACTTACTTTAGGAGTGTGATAGCCGGGATAATGAGAACAAGTGAAATTTTTGTCGCCTGGTAGCCAAAAACCTTGCCCGCCTAATCAATTATTCAATTCTAGTTGCCAAAATGCAACTTTTTGGTAAGAATGTAACCAGTGTCGCCTTCCGTCTGCATCTCTCTTTCTGTCTGGACTGTCGCAGTCCACTATCCAACTGGCCAATTTACATGACAAAAGCGTGCGCTCTTAGATCACTGCACACAACTCATGACTTTCTTTCTTCCCTAAAGAGAGGGACCGGACATTTTGAAGGGCATGAAGCGCCTATTCACAAGGGCACAGAATAAACAAGTTAGAGAATTTGACTTCTATTGCCCACCTCTCAGAAAAAAAACAATTTCACGTATCAGGCCAGATCCGTCACTAGGCCTACTACAGACGATTTTAAGGAATACACTGGCCTAAAGAGGCACATTTTATGGTTCAGGGCCAATTTTGGCCAAGCTGAGTCAAGCCGTTACGCCCGGCATAGGATGAATTTGAGTTTTGTTGAGACAGCGTATAGGCCTGCTGTTAGTACACTGGGTGTGCCCTGACTCACCTAGACGATGTGCGCGTGCGTGCGCGTTTTTTTGGTACGACAGTTACAGTCAAGTCTTTCTGCAAGAACTATAGCCTGGAGGAACATATATCACTGTGAGCACAACCGTCTTTAGCCTGTCAAGAAAGGGAGAGACGGGGAAAGTTGAGAGGGAGGAAAAAACAGCAGGCAACACAAATTCGGCTAAGGGAGGGGCAAGTCGAAAGAGAGAGAGACTTAAAATCATTACGCATTTAGAAATATGTTTTTATTGTTTTGAACATTAATAACAATATCCGCCAACACACAGCTCCAGATAAGGAAAGCATTTCTTAAAGTTGGGTGGTTCAAAGGAGCAGATAGAAAAATTATTGTGCGCATGAACATCAGCAGAGTGCAGGCATCGGCTTAGAACTGTCATGACATTCCGAAACGATAAGTCTTGAAGGTCTGTTTGTAGTTTTCTGACTTCTTTCTCTCACATTTTCACCCTATCTCTCTCCCTGGTTCTGTGCCCAGTATCATCTTAATAGGCGGGTGGGCCTATCGGTGCCAAACCGGCAGCCTAGCGTGCCTCTGCCACCGTCTATCAGACACACGTCTTCAATAAGGACCTGGCATTCCTGGCGCTGCCGGGTTAGTGGATCATGCTTGAAAACACCTCGTCTCTCAGAGTAAACAAACCACCATAAAAACATACAAAAATGAACAAAAAAAACCATGACTAAATAGTAGTCTATAGATATAGGGCTGGTTATGTAAACTGTTTTCATTCTGAAATAGTAACCTATAAATCATTGAAGAATAGGCTATTATGCCTACAGTGTAACGCCTCGATTGTTAAAGCGCGGTCGGTTTCCCGATATTCGTTTTGTTCCACCAGACTTTCCTAAATAGCTAGGTAATTCAGCTGACATGGTGAGCCCCACCTGTTACTCGAAGAATAAGATGTTCAGGTAAGAGGCCGGCATCAGAAACACTCAGCTCCTCCAGGCCACACATCAACCTTCTCCCTCCTGCACTGGTACATCGGGCGGAAACACAGCCCCTACCACCGGGCCTGGAAACGTAAACGTTCAGCCTACAGGAGAAAACTGGATAACTTTACACTAATCCGACCTTTAAAAGTAAAATATCAAGCGGATTGTCTTTGTGTTTAGGAATGTGAGTCTTAAAGTGTATTATCTAACATTGAATCTTGGAGAAAATAAAAACGTTCCAAGGCTGGCCTCTTAGGACCGTTTACCATGGAGAGACAACAGCAGCAGGGATCGCCCTAAACTGATGTCTACATGCAGGGGCCAAGGTTTGTTTTCAAAGGTGATTGGGACCGATCTTTAAATAACTTAGGATGGTTAAATAAAATGTTCTAAATAAAAAAAAGTGGCGGTGATGGTGGGGAGGCTAAATTGGCCATTTTCTAAATGTGTGTGAGACATGTCTGTATAATGAAAACTACACTCGGGTATCCATGCAGGATAGCCCCCCTCTGATGTGTGTCTACTGTTCTGTTCATCCACTGATGGCCTATATAACCTGCTTCTATCACAATATCAGGTGTCCACATTCCTCAGTTTGGTCTCTGACATGCGTAGAGTCTATGCAGCTCTCACTATCTCTGGCGTTTCTGGAGCCAGCATGCACTCTGCCCTCCTCGCAGCCCGACCTTTGACCTCTGCGGTGCTTCAAAAGTCGAGGCTCTTATCGTTCTGCCGGATGGATCTCAGATGTGGGGGGGGGGGGGGAGGTGAGCGGGGGCTGTAAATCACGCACCCACCTGGAAACCACAAGCATTCCTCCACAGATGGAGAGAAAGTGATGGGGGGGGGGGAGAGGAAAGGGGAGGAGATAATACGGAGGGATAGAAAGTGAGAGCGAGAACGGGGTGGGGGAAGACAGCGAGAGACAAAGACAGCGAGAGAAAAAGGAAAACAAAGTAGAGAAGGACAGAGGAGAAGAAGAGAGTAGAGGAAGGAGGAGATGGAAATTCCTCCCTCCAGATCGAGGCCATTGCCTGCAGTCAATAGAGACGAGCTGACAATAACACAACGTATCCTTTCATTTCCGTGGTACAGAACACAGACACAAAGAGGAGAACCCAGTATTAAAGAAGAGAACAACCCCCCCCCCCCGTTCTTCTCAGGCTTAATATCCCTGCATGTGTGGAGTGCTTGTGGGAAGAATAGTCATCAATGCATGCTGTACGAGACCTGAATAGCCAGCCATGGGTAGAGAATTTGACTGATGATCAGGAGGTCGGAGGTTCAAATCTCCCCCATACGTTGCTTGGGATACAAGCGTCTGCTACATGAACACACTATTATTACTGTGTGACTTTAAAGTGGCTGTAGAGCAGAACTGAAAATATGTTTTAAGTTCATCACAACACAGAAGAATGTGTTGTTAACTACTCATCCAAATTCGAATGGAAAAAAAAACAGACACTAGGCTTTGAAATCGTGAGAAAATCAGCAGTCTTCTCTGCTTGATACTGGGGAGGCGTGACGCCTGAAGGAGCTAAAACTCCGCCCCGTCGAATTCATCAACAGCAACAACTAGCTAAATCAATTGCAGATATCAGAACAGACCTACCTGCAGGCTCTGAGTGTTTCATGTGTTAATTACTTTGTCTTTGCATCGTACTAGCTGAGTAACAGAATGCAGGTTATATAAACCGTCTGTGATCTGATGTAGATAGGTGGCTGTGACGTAGATAGATTGGGTTTTGCCCCGCCTATACAAAACCTGAGCTGAAAACGGGTGAGAAACTGTTCAACGGTCTAACTCCACATTTCGGGGCAACAAAGTTTTAGAGCTTTGCACGTGCTTTCAGCAACTCATTTCACACGTATATAATGTACGGAGAAGCAAATCATGGAATTTGCTTTACAGCATCTTTAAATACTCCCTTGTTTAACATTAAGGGAAAGAAATCAAAGGCAAAAGTCTCGGAAAAGGCATCTTATTTTTATTCACCTACTCATCATCGGTATATGTACAACTGTGAAAAATAAAATCCCGAAGGTCTTGGAGTAGGCCGTTAAAAACAAACAAACTGAACCGTGACGTAAATACCTTGCTTTGGACTTATCAACAGAAAAAAAGAATGAATAATTTCATGTCAGATGAATCCAGGAAAAAAACAACAACAGGACACAGACAGGACTGTTGGCTTAGGCTAACCAGCCAACAAAGACTCCTACACATAAACACAGAGAACCATGCTGAACTTCAGTAGAAGCTGCTGAGGAGCAGGATCCCAGTTGGGGCCGAGCCCTCGTACGGCGTAGATACAATCCCAGAGATAGAAGGCAGTGAAGCTGGAGGTGGGACTGAGGGAGATGGGTTTGCTGAAGGGGGCATATGTCAAGTGGGGGTCTTCTTCCTTTCAGGTCATTCATTCACACTCACCGCTTTTGGAAAGCGACACGCACACATTCATGTTCACTGCTTGGCTTTCTTCAGAATGGTGCCCACGGCAGAGATGACAGTGGTCTTGGTCCCGCTGGCGGTGGTCGTCACGGAGACAACCCCTGGCAGGGTCGCCGTGGTAGTGAGGAGAGGGGCCTGTGCCAGGGTCACTGGCACGGCAGAGTCCCATTTACTCTTCCTCTTCTGAGCTTCTGCTGGGGAGAAAGAGAGAGTGGAAAATGAGATGGAGGAAATAGGAGAGCGATAAAGAGAGAAATAGGTTACTGTACACAAATGTCATTAATAAAATCTAACCCTGAGCCTAGGTCTTTCTAGATGTGTGGTTATGTGTGTGTGTGTGTCTGGTACCTGTAGATGTGGTGGTGGTGTTGGTGGTGGAGGCAGCTGCGCAGGTAGGATTGGTGCCCTTCTTAGTGCCTGTCACAAACTCGATCTAGACAGACAGGCAGACACACACAGACAGGTTAATCCTTTACTCAGACAGCATCGCCATGGCACCCTGAATCCTAACCATGATGACAGCAAATAACATCTCAAAAGTCAATTTCATCGGATTAGATCACCAAGACAGTAGGAAAACAGTTGAGTACAGCTTCTGTAACCTAGCAACAGTTGCATGGTTACCGACCACAGCGACAAACGTGGCGGTTGTTGTCATGGTTTTGTGTGAGTTGGGAGGAGGCGCTGTTCTGACGAGGCATGTCACAGGAATCTGTGTGGAGGCACACACAGTTCCTGCCAAGGCCTTTTACTTCCTGTGTAGCAGAGCACACACACACACTGAGCAGACTGGGCTTGCCCTCAACTGGAGAGAGATTGAAGATTGTTCTGGCTTTGATCGTGTGTGTGTGTGTGTGTGTGTGTCAGTGTGTGCGTGTCAGAGTATGTGTGTGTGTGCACGTGTCAGTGTGCTGGGCATGAACTACAAGAAACCAGATGCTGGTGTAAACTTGCCCCTCGCACGCACGCATGCACACACACACACAGACAGAAAAGCACACAACAATTAAAGGTGTGGTGGTGAAGTGCGTCAAATATGTGACAGGGATACGTATAAGGAATCTTAGAAAGGTCTGTTTACTAGACTGGAGAACACAGGGAAGGAGATGGGATTACTCTAGATATAAAAAAACAAAACCAACACTGACTTCTCCGGTCGTCCTCACCTTGGTCCTCTCCTTCTTAGCCTTCTCCAGTTTGTCCATCTCGACCTTCTGGGCTTTGGCTGCAGACAGAAGAGATAAGGACACATGACCTGACCACACACACACACACACATCGGCACAGACAAGACCATCGCCCCCCACACAAACACGCGCAGCAGGCCTTACCTAGGGCTTCGTAGTAGGAGTCCTCAGACCAGCCGTGAGGGTCAAACATGTCTTTAGGGTAGTTGGTTCCCAGTTCGTCGATGCTGCAGAACTGGATTAGCTTCTCGTAAATACTGCAACAGACACGCACACACGTAGAAACGCACACCAGGGGATGTTTAGACATGGTAGGGTGCTTGGGCCTCGTGTCTGCGTGTGCTCGGGCCTTGGGCGCGTTTGTGCACCTTGGGTTCCTGAACTCCTTCTTCTTTTGGATGTGGTTGTTGGTGTCAAAGTCCCCATGTAGCTTCCTCTCATACAGCTTTTGGATCTTCTCCTGTTTGGAACAAAACAAACTCGACTCAGTTCATAAATATACCCGATCAATAAATACGCCAAATCATCACCCAGGTACAACGTGCTGACAAGTTGGCTCCTCTGCGTTTACCATGCTTGCTAACAAGCAAGTTCCTCAGCCGTAACATGCTAACAAGCTATCTCCTCACATGCTAATAACATAGCACAGCAGTTCCACTTGGCAGGGCCTGGCGTCTTCACACCAGCACCGTGTCTGTGACTGACTGAATGGAGCCATTGTGTTTCTGCAGTTTCTGATACCTCAGGGTAATATTTGACAACTAGGCTCTACAGAGCCGCAGGGAGCTGGCCGGAGCCAGCGGACGCAACATGATTAACTAGCTCCTAAAAAGGGAGGGGGGGGGGTAAGTTGGGGGACTGGAATGTTGTTGAAAAACAACAACAGCTATGATGATTGACCATGGAGGGAACTGGACAGTTGAAACCATATTCAGTTGAATATATCATAATATGTATCATAATACATACCATAAAAAATCTCAAATTAACCTGGAAGTCTTATTACAGAAGGACGCTGGAGAAATGTAGCTAGGATAACCATGGAATGAAGCTTTGTGTATCATACAGCTGGACAGGGACTCAGGACGTAGATATACTGTACATGTGCTGACGACACGCAGCTGTACCTGTCGTTCCCCCCGACCGATCCGGGGATCTCAGCTAGGATTGAGGCCTGCCTCACAGACATCTCTGCCTGGATGACCGAGCACCACCTCCAGCTGAACCTCGCCAAAACAGAACTTCTCATCATCCCGGCTAAACCCTCCATATCCCACGATCTCTCAATCACCCTGGGATCTGCGACGGTGACCCCTTCATCCTCTGCCAGGAACCTTGGGGTTACCATGGACGACGAGCTCTCCCTCACGGCCCACATTGCTGCGGTCTCCCGGTCGTGTAGATTCACCCTCTACAACATCCGGAAGATCAGGAGATACCTGTCTGAGCACTCCACCCAGCTGCTAGTCCAAGCACTTGTCCTCTCCAAGTTGGACTATTGCAACTCGCTGCTCGCTGGTCTCCCAGCATGTGCAACCCGCCCTCTTCAGAGGATTCAGAACGCAGCGGCCCGCCTGGTCTACAATCTACCCAGACGCTCCCATGTTACCCCGCTCCTCATCTCTCTCCACTGGCTACCTATCATGGCCCGTATCAGATTCAAGACCCTGGTATTGGCCTTCCGAGCAGTGAACGGGACTGCACCCGTCTACATCAAGTCTCTCCTCCAGCCTTACACCCCCACCCGTCACCTACGGTCTTCTTCAGACAACCGCCTGGTGGTCCCACCGCTCAAGACCGCCCGGTCCCAACACAAGCTCTTCTCCTGTCTGGCCCCCCAGTGGTGGAATCAACTCCCCACCTCCATCAGAGACACTGACTGTCTCTCCACCTTCAAGAAAAGGCTCAAGACGCACTTGTTCCGGGAGTACAACGGTACTTAGGAATGGTTCGCTCAACCCGATGTTAGTTTCCTCAAGGATCACAATGACTCTTGCTTAGAGACTTGCTGCTCTTGTGGTTAGTGGTAACTGATTAAAATTGTTATACTCGCTGTGATATATTGTTTTTATTATTGTTGCTTGCTTTTTTCCACAGGTACACTTGCACTTATAGCGGTTCATGTTGTTTAATTGTAACTTGTTTAACTACATGCTCTTATGGTTCTTCCCTTTGGCACTTACTTTGGTTGTTCACAATGTGTGCTTCATGTTTTGGCTACTCCCGATGTTTTGTGGCTATCTTGTTGTTATGATCAGTGACCTATGCACTTTGTAAAGCTCTCTCTTGGAAGTCGCTTTGGATAAAAGCGTCTGCTAAATGAATAAGTCCAAAGGTCTATGACCACATTGAACATTTAACAGGGGATTTGAAAGACTGGAAAAAGCCAAGGAATATGTGCAATGACAAGAAGCGCAGTGTCAGATCGTGTTGAGATAACACGGGTCATCAGGTTCGCCACAAACTCGTAGAATACATGTACGCTGTCATTCAAGCAAGATTCAACTTTCCACTCAGATTGTTAAGATATTATCATTTGAGAAAAAAAAAGAAACCCCAAAAAGTTTAACATTTTAAAACAAGTGCTAAACAGCAGTGTCTCTCGACTAGTTGTGTCAGACTTACTGGACCCTACTGTATCCAGTATGAAATCTAACACTGAACTCAGATCAGATATGTTGGGGAGGAGGTGTGTGAAACGTGTGTGTGCGTGTGTGGAGTTTTCTGGGCCACCTGGTGTGTGTGTGTAATCTCCATCCAGCAAGTGAGTATGCAGTGATTCACTTGGCAGGAGGGCAGGGTTAGGGCCGGTGGTGATATGTGTGTGTTAGTCTGTGAAACAGAACACACCTCACAGAACACACATACGCCTCACCTGAACACACATACCCCTCACCTGAACACACCCCTCACCTGAACACACACACACACCTCACCTGAACACGCATACACCCACCCACCCACCCCCAGGAGAGCCTGGACTGACAGCTTAAAGAGGTTCTGTTCACCAGCAGCCCGGAAGGTTCTGGAAGGTCCCGAGTGACAGGGGAGACCTGTGTCTGCAGGCCTCCTCTCTTCCCCCCGCCTGGGGCTGGGCGGAGAGGCTTGTCCAGAGGCTGCTAGCTGGGGTCATTCACTTTCAGGAAACCACAGCTTAGACAGCACACACACACACATGTACAAGCTTTCAAGCACACGCACCTTCCTGTCCTCTTTTTACCTGCCCTGGATGTCTTAGTAGACATCTGGAGCAGCTTGTGTGTGTGTGTGTACCTGCAGATGGGTGGAGCAGCGTCCAGGGGGCTCCGGGGGAATCCTGATCTCATCAGGACACATGTTCCTCACCTTCTCCGAGAACAGGGCTGCAGGAGACACACACAGGCAGCCAATCAGGATGAGCCTGGCACGTAAACATACCACAAAACAACCATACATGCCAAGAACATGATATAGGATATGCCAGGGGAAACCATCTCGTCAAGGCAATCTCTTCATCTGAAGATAAGGACAGGGATCTTCATTTCATTTAGCAGAGACGCCTTTCTCAAAAGTGGTGCACGGTTGCGGTAGGGGGGGGGAAGATTCGAACCCCGCAACTTCTGGATCTGCAGTGAAACGGTCGAACCGCTAAGGTACTGTGGGAATTGAGCACCCCCAGTGTACATACGGTCCACCTTTCAGGGGCGGAGAAGATGGACTCCTGTCTGGGAGCTGAGAAACATGTTTGGAGAGCGCTGGGTAAACATCACGGGGCATTCCTCTTTCTTTTTTTTGGATTGTTGTTTGTGTGTGTGAGTGAAAGTGCATGCGTGTGAGTATGTGTGCTTGAGCGTGTGTGTGTGTGTGTGTGTGAGAGAGAGAGAGCATGTTGGGAGCTGAGTGTGGTATGACGCCTCCAGGACCACACCCAGGCAGGGAGGGTCTGTTGTTGGGGCTTGAGTGAAAGACGGGAGTCTCTCTCTCTGTCCCTCAACCCTTCCCTCATTTCTCCTCCTTCTCCATCCGTCCCTTCCTAGCTACCTCTCTCTCTCTCTCCCTCCCTCCTGTTTTTCTGACCCAAGGCCAGACATTCCTCTGTCACTCTATTATCAATCAGCCAGACGTTTCAGACTCGCTCAACACTGACGCTCTCTCCAAATGCGTGTGTGAACACACGTACGGCTTCTATGGAGTTGCAGACAGGCAGTTGAGAGAGACTCTTAACAAGCCCAAGCACCCTAACATGTCGAAACATCCCCTCATCAAATACAGTTTGAACCCAGACCATTAGTACAGCATGTGAAGATTAGCTGTGCTTACACACTCCAGTCTCTACCCAACACACACTACAGTCTCTCCCACTCCCACACAAGTCTCCCCACCTCCCCCACACACACACACTCATTCCAGTACAGACAGGTAAGGTGTGGCCCTGGAGTGACCTCACCCTTACACACACACACCTGTGTCAAGGTGATTGCCTAAGCCATCCCTCACTGCTGAGGAGAGAGCTATGAGACAGCAGGTACCACACACACACACAGAGCAGAATGTAGTCTACACACATCAACACTGAAAGATGTACTGAACACGGCACACCAAATACCACAGCCCCCAGCGCTGAATAACCAGACCAGGCAAGTTAGATGAGTCACCAGCAGCTTGGCTCAGTTCCACTACCTCTCACACACACCTTTATTCCACAGTTCTGGCTTCAGACAGACAGAGAGAGACAGACACAGAGAGAGAGACACACAGAGAGAAAGAGAGACACAGAGAGAGAGACACAGAGCGAGAGAGAGACACACACACAGAGAGACACACAGAGACAGAGAGAGACACAGAGACAGAGAGAGACACAGACAGAGACACAGACAGACACAGACACACAGAGACAGACAGACAGAGAAAGAGAGACACACAGACAGACATCGAGAGAGAGGGAGACAGAGAGACACACAGACAGCGAGAGAGAGAGAGACAGACAGCGAGACAGAGAGACAGACAGAGAGCAAGACAGAGAGCGAGACAGCGAGCGAGAGAGGAAAAAGCCTAGTCAGGTTGTGAGTCAGAGACCAGTTAAGAGAAGCAGAAGAGAGAGAGGGACTGTTCTGGCACAACAATAGAGGACAGTCTGGCAGCCAAGTACTGGCTGGCTTCACCCTCAGACACATTTCCTTTGGGGACAATAAAGTCTGTCTTATCTTAACTGGACTTCAGTCAGTACCGCTTCTGTTGCTGTCACACTATCTTTGTCCAGACCGCCCCTGCCATGCATTAACTGACCAGGCCCCACACTGGAAAACAGCATCTGCTAAATGAATGTACTGTAAGGGTGTTGTCTTGGGGTCCGTCTGTGTGTGAGAGATGAGACGCGCTCAGGGAAGATTCCGGGCTGAGGACATGACCAGGGGAAGGCTGCTGGATGACATAAGGGGTGTCATCTTCAGCACCTGGTTGCGGGGTTGTACTTGAGGACTGGACACACACACACACGTGTGTAAACACACACACAGAGACAGACACACACACAGAGACAGACAGGCACTCTGTCACACACCTGTGTGTAAGAGTGTGAGCCACTCTCTCTCATGTTTATGACTGTAAAGGGAGGAGTGCGTCTGACCACTCCCTGTCCTGTGCTCCTGATGGTGCTACACTCATATCCTGAACGGCCATCACACACACACACACACACACTTTCCTTACATACACATACTCTCATGCACGAGAGAGAGAGAGAGAGAGAGAGAGAGAGAGAGAGAGAGAGAGAGAGAGAAAGAGAGAGAGAGAGAGAGAGAGAGAGAGTGTTGTGTGTGTGCAGGGTGTGCTGTACACTCACCAACCAGCTCGTTGGGGTCTCTCCTTTCTGCCTCTGAGATCTTCTGTAAGACAGACAGAGCCAGAGAGAGAGCCAGAGAGAGAGAGAGAGAGAGAGAGAGAGAGAGAGAGAGAGAGAGAGAGAGAGAGAGAGAGAGAGAGAGAGAGAGAGAGAGAGAGAGAGAGAGAGAGAGAGGAGACAGAAAGAAAAGTAGAGAGGACAGAGAGACAGAGGACAGAGAGACAGAGACCAAAAAGAGAGAGAGAGAAGACAGAAGGAAAGGGGGGGGGGGGGGTGAAAGAGAGACAGGGAGAGAATGACAGTGAATATATGATTCAGTATCAAAGGCTGAAGTCAAGTGAGGCTGGGGTCAGGAGAGGTTAGGGTCAGGGGTGAGGCGAGGTTGGGGTCCGGAGAGGCTGGAGTCAGGGGTGAGGTCGGGGTCAGGGATGAGGCTGGGGTCAGGAGAGGCTGGAGTTAGGGGTGAGGTCGGGGTCAGGGATGAGGCTGGGGTCAGGAGAGGCTGGAGTTAGGGGTGAGGTCGGGGTCAGGGATGAGGCTGGGGTCAGGAGAGGCTGGAGTCAGGGGTGAGGTCGGGGTCAGAGATGAGGCTGGGGTCAGGAGAGGCTGGAGTCAGGGGTGAGGTCGGGGTCAGAGATGAGGCTGGGGTCAGGAGAGGCTGGAGTCAGGGGTGAGGTTGGGGTCAGGGTCAGAGATGAGGCTGGGGTCAGGAGAGGCTGGAGTCAGGGGTGAGGTCGGGGTCAGGGTCAGAGATGAGGCTGGGGTCAGGAGAGGCTGGAGTCAGGGGTGAGGTCGGGGTCAGGGTCAGAGATGAGGCTGGGGTCAGGAGAGGCTGGAGTCAGGGGTGAGGCCGAAGTCAGAGATGAGGCTGGGGTCAGAAGGCCTAAGCCCCAGCTAGACTTGTAAATAACTAGTGTGTTATAAAAGGGTTAGTGAGACTGGTAAATAACTATTGTTATAAAAGGGTTAGCTAGACTGGTAAATATCAGTGTTGGGACAGTGAGGGACCCAGCTAAACTGGGGGGGTGGGTCTTCTGTTATGTCTCTGTAATACAGCCTGTATTCACCATAATAGTGGGCCCAACACAGAACAGTGATCCTATTCACTGGCATGGCATCACACACACACACACACACACAAAGCTGGCACGCGGTCACCTAGCAACTACATGGACACAGGAAAGAATTGTCTTGAGGAGGGGTGTGGACCAAACCAATTCAGGGCTGAGGTGGGGGTGGGACTTCAGTGTGTACATAAAGAAACAGGACCTCCGTCAAATCCTGTTTCTGTAAGATCCCCTGAAGTTCAAACGAATCCTCAGAGCAGCTGAGCCTTCCTGCATGGAGCTTAGAGGGAGACCTCACCTTAACTCACCTCTGTCTGTCTGTCATCTTTCTCTCTGTCTGTCTGTCTTTCTCTGTCTGTCTGTGTCAGTCAGTCAGTATACTGGGGTGAACACTACACTAGGGTGCCACTGCAGGAATCAATAAAAGTGCCATCTGACCCTCCCAGCTGTGATACACCTGCCTGCTACAGTCCACATAAGGGGAGCCATATACATCCCCACATAAAATCAACATGACTCCAATTCTATGTGTTATGACTTCAACTCACAGATGGCATTTACGAGTTCTGCCACAAATTCTAAAAAAGGACTTGAGCAACTGATTCAATTATACTCGATCAAAGTCGTCACTTTTCTAATTTGCTGATGCATCAGGCTGGAGGTTGTGCAACAGGGGCGGTGACGGTTTGGTGAGGTGCAGAGATTAAGCTCCAGGGATGTTCTCAGCACTGGCAGTAAGCCTGATCTATGAGGACAATGAGCCGTTTCTCAGCTGCCCTCACCTGCCTGTCTGAACTACTGGTAACGACCCAACACTACAAGGCCACAGAGAACGGTCCGGAATAGAAGACATGGGAGCACACACAGGCACGCACACCGTCTCAAACACACACTCTCACACACACACACACACACACAATCCCTCTCACACGCGCGCAAACACACACATGCTGAGGCAGGAATGGGTTTGTTTTGGTAGCACCTAACCTCTCTGACCTGCACCAAACACCACAGCAGGAAGTGTTCTGTTGTTCCTCAGAAAAATCGTTCCAAATCAAACGGTCTTTGTCACTGTCTCACACACAGGGTGGGGCTGAGATAGCAAAACTCAACTAATCCAAAGTGTGAAGTACAGGCAGGTTGCAATGTAAACAGAGATAAATCTTCCAACTTCAAATCCTTCAGTTGGATTAGGGTTATCAACAATCCGAACAACACTAGAGCATCTGGGGTTTTGAGCCTCATAATCTTCATGATTTAAGACACACAAAGACCATTAGCACCATCTAGTGTCCCAACACACATCCAGCTGTGACAGCAAACTCACCTGACATGGAAAAGTGGGTTTGTGTTTATTCCCCTGTGTGCGTGTACCCCTGTGTGCGTGTACCCCTGTGTGCGTGTACCCCTGTGTGCGTGTACCCCTGTGTGCGTGTACCCCTGTGTGCGTGTACCCCTGTGTGCGTGTACCCCTGTGTGCGTGTACCCCTGTGTGCGTGTACCCCTGTGTGCGTGTACCCCTGTGTGCGTGTACCCCTGTGTGCGTGTACCCCTGTGTGCGTGTACCCCTGTGTGCGTGTACCCCTGTGTGCGTGTACCCCTGTGTGCGTGTACCCCTGTGTGTGTTCCGTGTGAGACAGTGACAAAGAAGGTTTGATTTGGAAAGATTGCTGGTGGACTGTGGTTATTGGTGCAGGTTGCCGAGATAATTGAGCCAAAGACGCACACACAGATTCCTGCTTGTATAGTTAGATTACACTAAAACAAACGTGACCAAACCACTCCACAAACATAGCGGGGGTTAAATACCTTAATGTCATCTGGATCTCCCCCTTCGTCAGATTCCTCCTCTTCCTATGAAGAAAAGAATGCAAAGGGTTAACATCAACATTCAAAGAGGGTTAAATTGGGAGAAGCTTAATAATAGTGTCACTGAACTGTCGCTCTGACGAACAAGCCTGCATTTACACACGCAAAAAAAAAAAACTGAATTATGCCAAAATATCACACACCAGAGGCGGCTAGATTACTCCTTCAACAGAACAGTTCAGAAGTACATTTGGTCAATAGTATTAAGCCAAATCCCAATTCTCTGTCTTACCCCTACCCCTTAGTTTAACCCTAGCCCTTGTCCCTTAAAACGGAGTGATAAGGGTTAGATACCCCTATGAAATGAGACGCCACAGTCACGTCATCTAGCACGTATTGATGTCTCCAAAGCAACTAGCATTATGCACTGATATCAAACTAAATTCGTTGCTAATGGAGTTTAGTTAAAACTGTAGTCCATTCAAGGCTAGTCAGAGAAATGCAGGACTGTTGCGCAAATCAGCAATGAAACGTCTGTGAAGCAAACCAGCGATTTAAAAAAAAAACTGTCTTTTTTCAACTTCAATTAAGAACATGGTTGCAAATACATATGTACAGGACTGTGTAGAGCACAAAACAAGACTGTCGTCATTTTTAAATCAATTATTTAAGCCGAAAATATTACATTTCTGAGACTCTCTGCCATTATGATCTGGCCGCCATTGTTGCCGGTTGCACAGTATTCACATACCCTTTGGTTTCAAGTAAGCTCCTGAAAAAACGTGGTTTTTATGTACCCCTACCCCTTAGCCCTACCCCTCGATCAAAACGAGTATTGGGACAGCCTCTCACATGAATGCGGAAAACTAAGGGGAAGGGGTTAGACAGAAAATTGGGATTTGGCCTAAGTCTTAGGTCACACACATCTCATCAATCGCATCAAATAACAGATTTGTATCTCTCCCTCCATCTCTGGAGTCTGTTGGCTGAGCGGTGAGGGAATCGGGCTAGTAATCCGAAGGTTGCCAGTTCGAGTCCCGGTCATGCCAACTGACGTTGTGTCCTTGGGCAAGGCACTTCACCCTACTTGCCTCGGGGGAATGTCCCTGTACTTACTGTAAGTCGCTCTGGATAAGAGCGTCTGCTAAATGACTAAATGTAAATCTCTCTCTCTCTCCCCATCCCCCCTCGCCTCTCCCTCAGCCACAATGAAATGATCTGCTTCTTAAACCAACAGAAAGATAAGGATTGAGAGTAGGCTACACTAATATTGGTTTTAGACAACTTTAACCAATTACACTAAATACAGACTTACAATTGAAACGTCCAGCGTTAGTATGGTTTACCACCTACATCTAGTACAAACAATAATACACCGAGAACTTTCAGACTGACCGAATTGCGGGAGCTCTCCCCACTATCCTCGTCTAGCGATCCCTTATCTTCGGGGTCTTCTACCCGGCTCACGTCATCTTCACCGTAGCTTGCCGACACGAGACCCACTCCACGAGCCTCTGAGGAGAGAGAGCAAAGCATCGGTCAACAGCTGACGCTGCTAAGCAATACCGTTATACGCTACAAGACGTCTTGTAGCCTACTAGTTGTAGGCTGTAGTAGGCTACAAGACGCACATGTAGACAGCAAGCTTGTGCCAGATACACAATGAAAACCAAACTTAGTTCGCTATCTAAATCGAAGGCTGATGCATTGGTATTTTATGTTTAGTTACTAAGTTTGGTTTGATTGTGTTTTAACGAGGAATTGTGACAATAGTGATCATAGTTAGTTAAAGTTAGTTAGCTCTTCATATCAGTGCACTGGTGTTGTACCGACGTCAGGCGCTTTTTAGCAATTGTAGCTAGTTCCGGTTAACAATGTGGATGTAATGTGGAGCAAAACAGTTCAGACAATTACAATAACTAAAACCATTATATACCTATCTGATCTGGTTCTTGGTCGGAATCAGGCTCTGATTCCCCATACTCAGCCAAAGAAGAGAGAAGCGCACTCCTTTTGCCACTCGCCATTGCTACGCCGAATGACTGTCGCATATCAATGACGTAACTTACGTCAGCTGTACTAGCACGGGAAATGTAGGCAAATAACATTTTTTTTTTAAATTTTTACACATTTACATACAAAATAGGGAATGTTCAAACAATATTAACAATTAACAACTCTCAAAAGGGAGACATTGTTGCAAATTACAATAAGTAGCAGCAGTGAAGTCTCAAATCGAGGTACGAAAAAATGTAGTAGCATATAGGCTTCTAAATGTTTTCAACAAACTACTTTGCTATAGCAAAGTAGGTTGTTGCAAGGGGTAGCAAGGAGCTAGGGTACATAGTTAATCGAAGAAAGCTTTTTCATTTGAGAGAGGATTCAAACAGAAATAGCAAAAGCTTTCAGTTCATGAATGAAAGGATCGAGGGGTCTTAAAAAATCTGCATTTATGAATGAACTATTTAGCAAATACAAAAAGGTTATTGACCATGTAGTGTTGTGAACAATCTTTTTTAATACACCAAATGTAATTTGTATGTATTCAAGGGGGTTGCAAATAATAGGTGTATTCCCGGCCGTGCCAAATGACGTTGTGTCCTTGGGCAAGGCACTTTACCCTACTTGCCTCGGGTGAATGTCCCTGTACTTACTGTAAGTCGCTCTGGATATGAGCGTCTGCTAAATGACTAAATGTAAATGTATTCGACTTCATGCAGCGCGGTGCCGACAGCCGCCTGCAGCCCGGCTGACTTAACCCTCGTGCTGCCTTCGGGTCACATGACCCAAAGGTTCATAACGAACCATCGTTGTGTTTACCCAATTTTACCCAATACAAAAACAAATACAAATAATTTTCTTTTAACCATTCCAATGTGGGGGGTCTGAGACAGCCCGACAGTTAAAAGAAAATGCTTCACTTTGTTTTTGTATGAGGTAAATTTGTCGCAATACGACGGTGGGTCACAATGACTGATGGGTCAGAATGACCCGAAGATAACACAAGGGTTAAAGCAGCCAATGGTATTCTAAGCTTCAAGTCAGCCGACTGAGGCCGGCCGGCGCTGCATGAAGTCGAACGCACCTTTTGAATGCTGGTTAGACAATTTTGTCCGACTTGACACCGAGGCTAGGTCACTGTGACGTATATCATCAAAGTACCGTGAGATAAATTCGAGAACTGCTGGCTGTGTAGCCGAGCGCATTTTCTCGAGAGCAACTGCACGAGTTCTAACGACAAAGATTTGATTCTGTCTTACAACCCCTTACCCATAGCTCTTGTCCCTCGAAACTGAGTGTTAAAGGGGTCATTGTTACGTCCCCAGTCCTGACATGTGTTTTGTGTGTGCGTGTTTGTTTTGCTCTGTTTCCATTCTCTACAGGTTATTTCTTTTGTCTTCCCAGGGAGGAGGGGAAGCACCTTGTGTGTTAGGCAAGGCGCCCTGGGCTTACATCACCCGTAGGGTATCTTCCTTGTCTAAACGCATCAGGTTAGATCTGGGCGGACCACCCCCTGTATTTTGGTTAGGGTGTTCTGCTCGAGCGCCAGTTAGTCAGTATTGTTTGGTTGGTAGTTAGGACAGGTAAGGGTGGGCTGTCTTTTGTTTTCTTTGCTTTGGTCCCGTCCAGCCCCTTCTCCCTACTATCGCCGTGGCTAATAAACGCCCTTATCTTGACGGTGACCTTGTGTCTGTGCCCTTGCTTGCGCCACGACTCCATGCCTCTTTTTCTGACCGCTGGGGGTTCTTGAGCGGCGGGGTGTTGCTTCCCCTCCCTAACGGGAGTAGTGCGTAACAGTCATTTACTGATTTGATAGGGTATTTCACATTGTTCCTTAAAGGGGTGATTGACTGTTTTTTTGGGGGTATTTACACTGTTCCTTAAGGTCTCCAAATAGGGTATGTAACATTGGTTGGGCTGAAAATGGCCGGGCTGCTGTTCTATGCCCCCTGATGCTTCCAGTGAATTTGTCCCTGGAAAAAACGCTAGGTTTTCTCCTTTTATGGTATGCTCATGAATATATAGAAGAGCTGCGCGCTGATTGGTTGGTCTACAACGAGTGAAACTGCGGAGCAAAGACGCAACACTGCCAACACTCACTGAAACATCGAAGGTGGAGACTTGAAATAAAAACGTACAAATAAATATATTGTGTCTACACAACACTGTTTTCAACAGCAAATTTTGGGGCGTGACAAAGGTACAGACAAGAGCCAAAAAAGTGGAGCCTCCGTTGTGACGTCACAACGGTTGTTTTTTTCAAAACCTACCGTTATACAGCTACATTTTAATTGTGAGATTTGTTATGTAACACAGGTTATGTATTCGAATGAAACACAGTCAGGAACATGAAATAACGTTAGCCCCATTGCCAATAAACTACATCACACATTCTACATAGATACAGGATAGTATTGCTAATAACTGTTGGCGACAAAATAATACTTACAGCTTGAGGTTGTGAAAACAGCACCTCTTTTCAGCAACAGCGGCTTAGCAGATCCTTCTTTAAATTGTCCAAGGTTTTCAAAACTGGTGGATTGTAATTCCCATGGAAGTAGGTACACAGAGCAGCGCGCAGCTAAACTAGTGTCTGAGATCTACACGAACCCTGAGATTGGGGCGTGACAAAGGTACAGACCAGAGCCAAATAGGGTGGAGCTGTGAGGCCAAAAATGGTCCTATTGCCAAAAACTATCGTAGGGGTAAAGGGTATTTAAGCCAATTTTTGGCTTAAATAATTGATAAAAAAATTAAGACAGTCTTGTTTTGTGCTCTACACAGTCCTGTACATATATATTGCAACCATGTTCTTAATTGAAACGTTTTTAAAAATCGCTAGTTTGCTACGCTAATGTTAAATTGCTGATTTGCACTACAGTCCCGCGTTTCTCTGATTAGCCTTGAATGGACTCCATGCATGTCTACAGTTTTAAATAAACTCCATTAGAAGCAAATTTCATTTGATATCAGTGCCTAACACTTGCTTTGGAGACATTGATATACGTAACCAAGTGGTGTCCCATTTCATAGGGGTATGTTTTCACTCCTAGCCCTTAACCCTCAGTTTTGAAGGACAAGGGCTATGGGTAAACTAAGGGGTAGGGGTTAGGGGTAGGGGTAAGGGATTCGGCTTAAAGATGCTGTAAAGCTAATGCCATGATTTGCTTCTCAGTACATTTAATGTGTGAAATGAGTTACTGAAAGCATGTGCAAAGCTGTAAAACTTGTCCCACTGAAATGTGGAGTTAGACCGTTGAACAGTTTCTCACCAGTATTTCAGCTCAGGTTTTGTATAGGCGGGGCAAAACCCAACCTATCTACGTCACACTGACCTATCTACGTCAGATCAGACGGTTGCGTTCTGTTACTCAGCGGTACGATGCAAAGACAAAGTAATTAACACATAAAACACTCAGAGACTGCAGGTAGGTCTGTTCTGATATCTGCAATTGATTTAGCTAGTTGTTGCTGTTGTTGCTAAATTCAATCAATTTGAGGGGGCGGAGCTTCAGCTCCTTCAAGCGACACGCCCCCCCAGTCTCAAGCAGAGAAGACTGCTGATTTTCTCACGATTTCAAAGCCTAATTGAACACAACAATTGTTTTTTTTCATTCAAATTTGGATGGGTAGTTAACAACACATTCTTCTGTGGTGTGATGAACTTAAAACTCATTTTCGATTCCACTTTACAGCATCTTTAACGGTGCGTGTCCACGACAGCGGAGCAGGCGGCGCGGGGCGTCGGCTTCCAATTCATTTTCAATGAAACCGGGCGTTGACGCTGGCGTAGGGCATTGTCAACTTCATGTAAATGAAGAGCGTTAAACGCTAGCTTCGGCAAATCGGATTGGTTGCTTGTTTCTTGTAACGTAGCAACCGTTGGTCATGGTAAACATTTCTAGGTTTTACAATTTCAAGATGGAGGAGAAACTTTTCGTATGTGTCTGCACACCCAGTTCTATTCAGAACACTGTTACGTAATGTGACGAGCCTGAATTTAAAGATGACATAAAAATAATAATGCATGGTGCAGGGTTGCCGATGTTGTCAGTGTCCCTGGTGTGTTTCTATACTTTTAAATTCAGTCTCGTCACATTACATGACTGTTCTGTGCCACTGCTAGCTCGCTAGCCCAGCCGACAAACGACTGGTTGAGTGACCGGTGGCGTAACATGTATTCTACTGTAATCTTGCACTAATAAAATATTGTGTATTTTTACACAAATGTTGTGTAAAAGTGGTATTTTGATCGATATTGTGAGTACATGAACCCAAGGCTGCACGCTTGGCCATGACTACAACAGTGACCTTAGTGAACTACAACTCTGTATTAACCTGTCGGACACGCCCCTGAGCGTGGTGTACTGTGGGAAGGCAAGCGGTGCAGAGCGTTAAAACAATGCTGTAGTGGACACGCACCGCTAGACAGAAAATTGGGATTCGGCCTCAGTCCGCCTCTCCATGAACAGAAAGACTAAGTTGAGTTCTGGTTGTAGGCCTATTATCAATCTGCAGATTGGAGAGAGAGTTTAACAGCCCAATAACCTACATAAAATGACAAACTTCATTGCACTGGTTCGTGCAAGTTCTAATGCAAAAACAATTAAATTCGTGACCAGTGGCGGTTCTAGACAAATTTTACTGGTGGGGCCAAGGGGGGGCCAGTGTTTAATCAGAGGGGAACATTAAAAACCAGAATGATATTTAAACAACTTTAATTTAGCTTTACATTTTATTTACTGGGGCAAAAAAGGCTGAAATGTCCCTTCCTCGTTTCATGATGACTAATAGAAGAAGAAAAACAATGTGTAAAATATATGTAGCCTGCCGAACTGAGACCGACACAGGACACAATTACTTTTCCCGGGTTCGTTTATTAACTGTTACTTTCGCAGAAAGCACACCCCAAGAAATGATTTAAAACAAAATAATACAAAACAATACGGCAGTGGACTTAGGAACACTGACAAAGAAAACAAAACAATATAAATATACAGTCACGGAAACACTGGCGTTAGCCGCCACATACTATCCAAAAATATATAATAAACACAAAACATCATCCAGTAAAAGATGAACAGGTATAATTCAAACCTTTTAACATACATGTTTTAAACAGTATTACAACATTTACCTAGATGTTTACACGGTTTACTCCGGCAGTTTCCAAAGGGGCTGCTTTCATGTTCGGACGAAAAAGAAATGAAAGAACGACCAAGATGCACCGCGTCAACACCTGGTTCGCGACACCGCCACCCAGTGGCCGAAACAAACAACCCAAAATGTACCCCTCAGGTCCACAACAAAATATATATACATACATTTTAGTCATTTCTTAGTCATTTACATACACATGCATTCACCCAGAAACTAAAATGACGGGGGTGCTACAACTAATTCACCACCCGGCTACATATATATTTTTTAAGTCAGCTCAGGGGGGCCACAGGAGGGTCCAGGGACATTTGGCCCCCGTGTAACGCATCGTCAACGCATCAAACCACGAGAAGGAGGAATGTCCGACTTTAAGAAGACGTTTTTAAGTCCTCCCCGACCCCAACTGCGAGCGGCAACTCTCGCCGGGCGTTTCATACAGCTGCAGCCGATGTCGAACGCGCCTTTTTAGTTGATTCATGTGTTTTACCTTTTACAAAAATACATTTGATACAAATAAAATAATTATCTAGGTGTCAATATGTTGACATTAGGAAGCAAGTGGATACCTAATGACTTGGGATAATGTTGTGAATTGACTACAAGTAAGCTTATATGATTGGGTGACTGATAACGATTATTGTCAGCTGTTTTTAATTACTTGGAAGACCTGCCCATAAAGCATTAAGCAGCGCATTCTAAATCATTAGTTGTACTCTGCCAAGTTTGTTTTCGGTTGGCAGTCTAATGAGTCTACATACAGACTTTAAAGTGATACTATTTTGACTGGCAGCCATGCTACTAGGATGCTTTTACAGGTAAGATGCAGTGCAGAAAGCAATGTTTTTACAGTTAATGTAATCTTGCATTCTGAAAATATTTACTCTTTGCAACAGTGTGTCCTGGATTTGTGTCCTGTTTGGAGTCAGAACAGTTCACCCAGACACAATAGGTAAGATAAGTAAACTTGAATATGAGAATCCAATTAAGACTGGACAAAATAAAATGTTCCTTTACCTCCAGTTACAGATTTTATCAATGAGCCCTTGCCTTATGGAAGCCTGTTGGATGTCACTGGCTCTGACTCTGCATACAGTAACTATCAGTCTAAAGGAGGAAGTCGAGCGCCCAGTTCTGTACTAGTGGGACAGGGACCACCTAAAGGCAGACAGCAACATGTTGACAACGCCGGGAGTTGGGAGAGCAACATCACTGGCCCACTTCAACCTGGATGGGAGAGCAACGTCACTGGCCCACCTCAACCTGGGTGGGAGAGCAACGTCACTGGCCCACCTCAATCTGGGTGGGAGAGCAACGTCACTGGCCCACCTCAACCTGGATGGGAGAGCAACGTCACTGGCCCACCTCAACCTGGATGGGAGAGCAACGTCACTGGCCCACCTCAACCTGGGTGGGAGAGCAACGTCACTGGCCCACCTCAACCTGGATGGGAGAGCAACGTCACTGGCCCACCTCAACCTGGATGGGAGAGCAACGTCACTGGCCCACCTCAACCTGGATGGGAGAGCAACGTCACTGGCCCACCTCAACCTGGATGGGAGAGCAACGTCACTGGCCCACCTCAACCTGGGTGGGAGAGCAACGTCACTGGCCCACCTCAACCTGGATGGGAGAGCAACGTCACTGGCCCACCTCAACCTGGGTGGGAGAGCAACATCACTGGCCCACCTCAACCTGGATGGGAGAGCAACGTCACTGGCCCACCTCAACCTGGATGGGAGAGCAACGTCACTGGCCCACTTCAACCTGGATGGGAGAGCAACGTCACTGGCCCACTTCAACCTGGATGGGAGAGCAACGTCACTGGCCCACTTCAACCTGGATGGGAGAACAACGTCACTGGTCCACTTCAACCTGGATGGGAGAGCAACGTCACTGGCCCACTTCAACCTGGATGGGAGAGCAACGTCACTGGCCCACTTCAACCTGGATGGGAGAGCAACGTCACTGGCCCACTTCAACCTGGATGGGAGAGCAACGTCACAGGCCCACCTCAACCTGGATGGGGCAGCAACACCACTGGTCGTTCCCAACCTGAACAGATACGCAACGTCACCGTTGCACCACTTCAACCTGGACAGGGCAGCAACATCACTGGCTCAGCCCAACCTGGATGGGAGAGCAACGTCACTGGGCCACCCCAATTTGGACATTATAGCAGCATCAGTGTTCCACCACAACCTGCACAGGGTAGCAATGTTACTGTTGCTCCACCACAACCTGCACAGGGTGGCAACATCACCGTTGCTCCACCTAATCCTGGACAGGGTAGCAGCATCACTGTTGCTCCGCTAATACCTGGATCGGTGAGCAACATCACTGGCCCACCCCAACTTGGATGGGGCAGCAACACCACTGGTCGTTCCCAACCTGAACAGATACGCAATGTCACCGTTGCACCACTTCAACCTGGACAGGGCAGCAACATCACTGTTGCTCCACCACAACCTGCACAGGGTAGCAGCATCACTGTTGCACCACAACCTGGGCAGGGCAGCAACATCACTGGTCCACCCCAACCTGGACAGGGTAGCAGCATCACTGTTGCTCCGCTAATACCTGGCTCGGTGAGCAACATCACTGGCCCACCCCAACTTGGATGGGGCAGCAACACCACTGGTCTTTCCCAACCTGAACAGATACGCAACGTCACTGGACAGGAAAGCCACATCACTGGCCCACCCCAACTTGGATGGGGCAGCAACATCACTGGTCCATCCCACCCTAGACAGGGTAGCAACATCACTGGTCCACACCAACCTAGGTGGGAGAGCAACATCACTGGTCCACACCAACCTGGGTGGGAGAGCAACATCACTGGCCCACCCCACCCTAGACAGGGAATCAACATCACTGTTTCTCCACAACCTGCACAGGGTAGCAACATCACTGTTGCACCACAACCTGGGCAGGGCAGCAACATCACTGGTCCACCCCAACCTGGACAGGGTAGCAACATTACTGGTCCATCCCAACCTGAACAGGGCAGCAACATCACTGGTTCACCCCAACCTGGACAGGGTAGCAGCATCACTGTTGCTCCGCTAATACCTGGATCGGTGAGCAACATCACTGGCCCACCCCAACTTGGATGGGGCAGCAACACCACTGGTCGTTCCCAACCTGAACAGATACGCAACGTCACCGTTGCACCACTTCAACCTGGACAGGGCAGCAACATCACTGGCTCAGCCCAACCTGGATGGGAGAGCAACGTCACTGGGCCACCCCAAGTTGGACATTATAGCAGCATCAGTGTTCCACCACAACCTGGACAGGGAAGCAACATCACTGTTGCTCCACAACCTGCACAGGGTAGCAATGTTACTGTTGCTCCACCACAACCTGCACAGGGCAGCAACATCACTGTTGAACCACAACCTGGGCAGGGCAGCAACATCACTGGTCCACCTATACCAGGATGGGTCAAATCCGTCACTATTCCACCACAAACTGGATGGGCAACCAGCATCAGTGTTCCACCCCAACCTGGACAGGGAAGCAACATCACTGGTCCACCCCAACCTGGACAGGGTAGCAACATTACTGGTCCATCCCAACCTGAACAGGGCAGCAACACCACTGGTTCACCCCAACCTGGACAGGGTAGCAGCATCACTGTTGCTCCGCTAATACCTGGCTCGGTGAGCAACATCACTGGCCCACCCCAACTTGGATGGGGCAGCAACACCACTGGTCGTTCCCAACCTGAACAGATACGCAACGTCACTGGACAGGAAAGCAAAATCACTGGTCCATCCCAACCTGGACAGGGCAGCAACATAACTGGTCCATCCCACCCTAGACAGGGTAGCAACATCACTGGTCCACACCAACCTGGGTGGGAGAGCAACGTCACTGGCCCACCCCACCCTAGACAGGGAAGCAACATCACTGTTGCTCCACAACCTGCACAGGGTAGCAACATTACTGGTCCATCCCAACCTGAACAGGGCAGCAACATCACTGGTTCACCCCAACCTGGACAGGGTAGCAGCATCACTGTTGCTCCACCTAAACCTGGACAGGGTAGCAGCATCACTGTTGCTCCGCTAATACCTGGATCGGTGAGCAACATCACTGGCCCAACCCAACTTGGATGGGGTAGCAACACCACTGGTCGTTCCCAACCTGAACAGATACGCAACGTCACCGTTGCACCACTTCAACCTGCACAGGGCAGCAACATCACTGTTTCTCCACAACCTGCACAGGGTAGCAACATCACTGTTGCGCCACAACCTGGGCAGGGCAGCAACATCACTGATCCACCCCAACCTGGACAGGGTAGCAACATTACTGGTCCATCCCAACCTGAACAGGGCAGCAACATCACTGGCTCAGCCCAACCTGGATGGGAGGGCAACGTCACTGGGCCACCCCAACTTGGACATTATAGCAGCATCAGTGTTCCACCACAACCTGGACAGGGAAGCAACATCACTGTTGCTCCACTACAAGCCGGATCGGTTCGCAACATCACTGTTACTCCACAACCTGCACAGGGTAGCAATGTTACTGTTGCTCCACCACAACCTGCACAGGGTGGCAACATCACCGTTGCTCCACCTAATCCTGGACAGGGTAGCAGCATCACTGTTGCTCCGCTAATACCTGGATCGGTGAGCAACATCACTGGCCCACCCCAACTTGAATGGGGCAGCAACACCACTGGTCGTTCCCAACCTGAACAGATACGCAACGTCACCGTTGCACCACTTCAACCTGGACAGGGCAGCAACATCACTGTTGCTCCACAACCTGCACAGGGTAGCAATGTTACTGTTGCTCCACCCCAACCTGGACAGGGTAGCAGCATCACTGTTGGTCCGCTAATACCTGGCTCGGTGAGCAACATCACTGGCCCACCCCAACTTGGATGGGGCAGCAACACCACTGGTCTTTCCCAACCTGAACAGATACGCAACGTCACTGGACAGGAAAGCAACATCACTGGCCCACCCCAACTTGGATGGGGCAGCAACATCACTGGTCCATCCCACCCTAGACAGGGTAGCAACATCACTGGTCCACACCAACCTAGGTGGGAGAGCAACATCACTGGTCCACACCAACCTGGGTGGGAGAGCAACATCACTGGCCCACCCCACCCTAGACAGGGAAGCAACATCACTGTTTCTCCACAACCTGCACAGGGTAGCAACATCACTGTTGCACCACAACCTGGGCAGGGCAGCAACATCACTGGTCCACCCCAACCTGGACAGGGTAGCAACATTACTGGTCCATCCCAACCTGAACAGGGCAGCAACATCACTGGTTCACCCCAACCTGGACAGGGTAGCAGCATCACTGTTGCTCCGCTAATACCTGGATCGGTGAGCAACATCACTGGCCCACCCCAACTTGGATGGGGCAGCAACACCACTGGTCGTTCCCAACCTGAACAGATACGCAACGTCACCGTTGCACCACTTCAACCTGGACAGGGCAGCAACATCACTGGCTCAGCCCAACCTGGATGGGAGAGCAACGTCACTGGGCCACCCCAAGTTGGACATTATAGCAGCATCAGTGTTCCACCACAACCTGGACAGGGAAGCAACATCACTGTTGCTCCACAACCTGCACAGGGTAGCAATGTTACTGTTGCTCCACCACAACCTGCACAGGGCAGCAACATCACTGTTGAACCACAACCTGGGCAGGGCAGCAACATCACTGGTCCACCTATACCAGGATGGGTCAAATCCGTCACTATTCCGCCACAAACTGGATGGGCAACCAGCATCAGTGTTCCACCCCAACCTGGACAGGGAAGCAACATCACTGGTCCACCCCAACCTGGACAGGGTAGCAACATTACTGGTCCATCCCAACCTGAACAGGGCAGCAACATCACTGGTTCACCCCAACCTGGACAGGGTAGCAGCATCACTGTTGCTCCGCTAATACCTGGCTCGGTGAGCAACATCACTGGCCCACCCCAACTTGGATGGGGCAGCAACACCACTGGTCGTTCCCAACCTGAACAGATACGCAACGTCACTGGACAGGAAAGCAAAATCACTGGTCCATCCCAACCTGGACAGGGCAGCAACATAACTGGTCCATCCCACCCTAGACAGGGTAGCAACATCACTGGTCCACACCAACCTAGGTGGGAGAGCAACATCACTGGTCCACACCAACCTGGGTGGGAGAGCAACATCACTGGCCCACCCCACCCTAGACAGGGAAGCAACATCACTGTTGCTCCACAACCTGCACAGGGTAGCAACATTACTGGTCCATCCCAACCTGAACAGGGCAGCAACATCACTGGTTCACCCCAACCTGGACAGGGTAGCAGCATCACTGTTGCTCCGCTAATACCTGGCTCGGTGAGCAACATCACTGGCCCACCCCAACTTGGATGGGGCTGCAACACCACTGGACGTTCCCAACCTGAACAGATACGCAACGTCACTGTTGCACCAATTCAACCTGGACAGGGCAGCAACGTCACTGGCTCAGCCCAACCTGGATGGGAGAGCAACGTCACTGGGCCACCCCATCTTGGATATTATAGCAGCATCAGTGTTCCACCACAACCTGGACAGGGAAGCAACATCACTGTTGCTCCACAACCTGCACAGGGTAGCAATGTTACTGTTGCTCCACCACAACCTGCACAGGATAGCAATGTTACTGTTGCTCCACCACAACCTGCACAGGGTAGCAATGTTACTGTTGCTCCACCACAACCTGCACAGGGTGGCAACATCACTGTTGCTCCACCTAAACCTGGACAGGGTAGCAGCATCACCGTTGCTCCGCTAATACCTGGATCGGTGAGCAACATCACTGGCCCACCCCAACTTGGATGGGGCAGCAACACCACTGGTCGTTCCCAACCTGAACAGATACGCAACGTCACCGTTGCACCACTTCAACCTGGACAGGGCAGCAACATCACTGGCTCAACCCAACCTGGATGGGAGAGCAACGTCACTGGGCCACCCCAACTTGGACATTATAGCAGCATCAGTGTTCCACCACAACCTGCACAGGGAAGCAACATCACTGTTGCACCACAACCTGGGCAGGGCAGCAACATTACTGGTCCATCCCAACCTGAACAGGGCAGCAACATCACTGGCCCACCCCAACTTGGATGGGGCTGCAACACCACTGGACGTTCCCAACCTGAACAGATACGCAACGTCACTGTTGCACCAATTCAACCTGGACAGGGCAGCAACGTCACTGGCTCAGCCCAACCTGGATGGGAGAGCAACGTCACTGGGCCACCCCATCTTGGATATTATAGCAGCATCAGTGTTCCACCACAACCTGGACAGGGAAGCAACATCACTGTTGCTCCACAACCTGCACAGGGTAGCAATGTTACTGTTGCTCCACCACAACCTGCACAGGGTAGCAATGTTACTGTTGCTCCACCACAACCTGCACAGGGTAGCAATGTTACTGTTGCTCCACCACAACCTGCACAGGGTGGCAACATCACTGTTGCTCCACCTAAACCTGGACAGGGTAGCAGCATCACTGTTGCTCCGCTAATACCTGGATCGGTGAGCAACATCACTGGCCCACCCCAACTTGGATGGGGCAGCAACACCACTGGTCGTTCCCAACCTGAACAGATACGCAACGTCACTGTTGCACCAATTCAACCTGGACAGGGCAGCAACGTCACTGGCTCAGCCCAACCTGGATGGGAGAGCAACGTCACTGGGCCACCCCATCTTGGATATTATAGCAGCATCAGTGTTCCACCACAACCTGGACAGGGAAGCAACATCACTGTTGCTCCACAACCTGCACAGGGTAGCAATGTTACTGTTGCTCCACCACAACCTGCACAGGGTAGCAATGTTACTGTTGCTCCACCACAACCTGCACAGGGTAGCAATGTTACTGTTGCTCCACCACAACCTGCACAGGGTAGCAATGTTACTGTTGCTCCACCACAACCTGCACAGGGTAGCAATGTTACTGTTGCTCCACCACAACCTGCACATGGTGGCAACATCACTGTTGCTCCACCTAAACCTGGACAGGGTAGCAGCATCACTGTTGCTCCGCTAATACCTGGATCGGTGAGCAACATCACTGGCCCACCCCAACTTGGATGGGGCAGCAACACCACTGGTCGTTCCCAACCTGAACAGATACGCAACGTCACCGTTGCACCACTTCAACCTGGACAGGGCAGCAACATCACTGGCTCAACCCAACCTGGATGGGAGAGCAACGTCACTGGGCCACCCCAACTTGGACATTATAGCAGCATCAGTGTTCCACCACAACCTGCACAGGGAAGCAACATCACTGTTGCACCACAACCTGGGCAGGGCAGCAACATCACTGGTCCACCCCAACCTGGACAGGGTAGCAACATTACTGGTCCATCCCAACCTGAACAGGGCAGCAACATCACTGGTTCACCCCAACCTGGACAGGGTAGCAGCATCACTGTTGCTCCGCTAATACCTGGCTCGGTGAGCAACATCACTGGCCCACCCCAACTTGGATGGGGCAGCAACACCACTGGTCTTTCCCAACCTGAACAGATACGCAACGTCACTGGACAGGAAAGCAACATCACTGGCCAACCCCAACTTGGATGGGGCAGCAACATCACTGGTCCATCCCACCCTAGACAGGGTAGCAACATCACTGGTCCACACCAACCTAGGTGGGAGAGCAACATCACTGGTCCACACCAACCTGGGTGGGAGAGCAACATCACTGGCCCACCCCACCCTAGACAGGGAAGCAACATCACTGTTGCTCCACAACCTGCACAGGGTAGCAACATTACTGGTCCATCCCAACCTGAACAGGGCAGCAACATCACTGGTTCACCCCAACCTGGACAGGGTAGCAGCATCACTGTTGCTCCACCTAAACCTGGACAGGGTAGCAGCATCACTGTTGCTCCGCTAATACCTGGATCGGTGAGCAACATCACTGGCCCAACCCAACTTGGATGGGGTAGCAACACCACTGGTCGTTCCCAACCTGAACAGATACGCAACGTCACCGTTGCACCACTTCAACCTGCACAGGGCAGCAACATCACTGTTTCTCCACAACCTGCACAGGGTAGCAACATCACTGTTGCGCCACAACCTGGGCAGGGCAGCAACATCACTGATCCACCCCAACCTGGACAGGGTAGCAACATTACTGGTCCATCCCAACCTGAACAGGGCAGCAACATCACTGATTCACCCCAACCTGGACAGGGTAGCAGCATCACTGTTGCTCCGCTAATACCTGGCTCGGTGAGCAACATCACTGGCCCACCCCAACTTGGATGGGGCAGCAACACCACTGGTCGTTCCCAACCTGAACAGATACGCAACGTCACTGTTGCACCAATTCAACCTGGACAGGGCAGCAACGTCACTGGCTCAGCCCAACCTGGATGGGAGAGCAACGTCACTGAGCCACCCCATCTTGGATATTATAGCAGCATCAGTGTTCCACCACAACCTGGACAGGGAAGCAACATCACTGTTGCTCCACAACCTGCACAGGGTAGCAATGTTACTGTTGCTCCACCACAACCTGCACAGGGTAGCAATGTTACTGTTGCTCCACCACAACCTGCACAGGGTAGCAATGTTACTGTTGCTCCACCACAACCTGCACAGGGTAGCAATGTTACTGTTGCTCCACCACAACCTGCACAGGGTGGCAACATCACTGTTGCTCCACCTAAACCTGGACAGGGTAGCAGCATCACTGTTGCTCCGCTAATACCTGGATCGGTGAGCAACATCACTGGCCCACCCCAACTTGGATGGGGCAGCAACACCACTGGTCGTTCCCAACCTGAACAGATACGCAACGTCACCGTTGCACCACTTCAACCTGGACAGGGCAGCAACATCACTGGCTCAACCCAACCTGGATGGGAGAGCAACGTCACTGGGCCACCCCAACTTGGACATTATAGCAGCATCAGTGTTCCACCACAACCTGCACAGGGAAGCAACATCACTGTTGCACCGCAACCTGGGCAGGGCAGCAACATCACTGGTCCACCCCAACCTGGACAGGGTAGCAGCATCACTGTTGCTCCGCTAATACCTGGCTCGGTGAGCAACATCACTGGCCCACCCCAACTTGGATGGGGCAGCAACACCACTGGTCGTTCCCAACCTGAACAGATACGCAACGTCACTGTTGCACCAATTCAACCTGGACAGGGCAGCAACGTCACTGGCTCAGCCCAACCTGGATGGGAGAGCAACGTCACTGGGCCACCCCATCTTGGATATTATAGCAGCATCAGTGTTCCACCACAACCTGGACAGGGAAGCAACATCACTGTTGCTCCACAACCTGCACAGGGTAGCAATGTTACTGTTGCTCCACCACAACCTGCACAGGGTGGCAACATCACCGTTGCTCCACCTAAACCTGGACAGGGTAGCAGCATCACTGTTGCTCCACAACCTGCACAGGGTAGCAATGTTACTGTTGCTCCACCACAACCTGCACAGGGTAGCAATGTTACTGTTGCTCCACCACAACCTGCACAGGGTAGCAATGTTACTGTTGCTCCACCACAACCTGCACAGGGTAGCAATGTTACTGTTGCTCCACCACAACCTGCACAGGGTAGCAATGTTACTGTTGCTCCACCACAACCTGCACAGGGTGGCAACATCACTGTTGCTCCACCTAAACCTGGACAGGGTAGCAGCATCACTGTTGCTCCGCTAATACCTGGATCGGTGAGCAACATCACTGGCCCACCCCAACTTGGATGGGGCAGCAACACCACTGGTCGTTCCCAACCTGAACAGATACGCAACGTCACCGTTGCACCACTTCAACCTGGACAGGGCAGCAACATCACTGGCTCAACCCAACCTGGATGGGAGAGCAACGTCACTGGGCCACCCCAACTTGGACATTATAGCAGCATCAGTGTTCCACCACAACCTGCACAGGGAAGCAACATCACTGTTGCACCGCAACCTGGGCAGGGCAGCAACATCACTGGTCCACCCCAACCTGGACAGGGTAGCAACATTACTGGTCCATCCCAACCTGAACAGGGCAGCAACATCACTGGTTCACCCCAACCTGGACAGGGTAGCAGCATCACTGTTGCTCCGCTAATACCTGGCTCGGTGAGCAACATCACTGGCCCACCCCAACTTGGATGGGGCAGCAACACCACTGGTCGTTCCCAACCTGAACAGATACGCAACGTCACTGTTGCACCAATTCAACCTGGACAGGGCAGCAACGTCACTGGCTCAGCCCAACCTGGATGGGAGAGCAACGTCACTGGGCCACCCCATCTTGGATATTATAGCAGCATCAGTGTTCCACCACAACCTGGACAGGGAAGCAACATCACTGTTGCTCCACAACCTGCACAGGGTAGCAATGTTACTGTTGCTCCACCACAACCTGCACAGGGTGGCAACATCACCGTTGCTCCACCTAAACCTGGACAGGGTAGCAGCATCACTGTTGCTCCACAACCTGCACAGGGTAGCAATGTTACTGTTGCTCCACCACAACCTGCACAGGGTAGCAATGTTACTGTTGCTCCACCACAACCTGCACAGGGTAGCAATGTTACTGTTGCTCCACCACAACCTGCACAGGGTAGCAATGTTACTGTTGCTCCACCACAACCTGCACAGGGTAGCAATGTTACTGTTGCTCCACCACAACCTGCACAGGGTGGCAACATCACTGTTGCTCCACCTAAACCTGGACAGGGTAGCAGCATCACTGTTGCTCCGCTAATACCTGGATCGGTGAGCAACATCACTGGCCCACCCCAACTTGGATGGGGCAGCAACACCACTGGTCGTTCCCAACCTGAACAGATACGCAACGTCACCGTTGCACCACTTCAACCTGGACAGGGCAGCAACATCACTGGCTCAACCCAACCTGGATGGGAGAGCAACGTCACTGGGCCACCCCAACTTGGACATTATAGCAGCATCAGTGTTCCACCACAACCTGCACAGGGAAGCAACATCACTGTTGCACCGCAACCTGGGCAGGGCAGCAACATCACTGGTCCACCCCAACCTGGACAGGGTAGCAACATTACTGGTCCATCCCAACCTGAACAGGGCAGCAACATCACTGGTTCACCCCAACCTGGACAGGGTAGCAGCATCACTGTTGCTCCGCTAATACCTGGCTCGGTGAGCAACATCACTGGCCCACCCCAACTTGGATGGGGCAGCAACACCACTGGTCGTTCCCAACCTGAACAGATACACAACGTCACTGTTGCACCAATTCAACCTGGACAGGGCAGCAACGTCACTGGCTCAGCCCAACCTGGATGGGAGAGCAACGTCACTGGGCCACCCCATCTTGGATATTATAGCAGCATCAGTGTTCCACCACAACCTGGACAGGGAAGCAACATCACTGTTGCTCCACAACCTGCACAGGGTAGCAATGTTACTGTTGCTCCACCACAACCTGCACAGGGTGGCAACATCACCGTTGCTCCACCTAAACCTGGACAGGGTAGCAGCATCACTGTTGCTCCGCTAATACCTGGATCGGTGAGCAACATCACTGGCCCAACCCAACTTGGATGGGGCAGCAACACCACTGGTCGTTCCCAACCTGAACAGATACGCAACGTCACCGTTGCACCACTTCAACTTGGACAGGGCAGCAACATCACTGGCTCAGCCCAACCTGGATGGGAGAGCAACGTCACTGGGCCACCACAACTTGGACATTATAGCAGCATCAGTGTTCCACCACAACCTGGACAGGGAAGCAACATCACTGTTGCTCCGCTAATACCTGGATGGGACATATCCATCACTGGTTCACCACAACCTACACAGGGCAGCAACGTTACTGTTGCTCCACCACAACGTGGACAGGGAAGCAATATCTCTAATCCGCTACAACCTGGATGGGACACATCTATCACTGGTCCTCCCCAACATGGATACGTGACCAACCTCGCTGTTCCTCCTCAACCTGGACAGGTCAGCAACATCCCTGCTCCACCTGGACCGTTGACCAACATCACTGCAACACCCCAACCTGGACATGGCAGCAACATGACTGGTCCACCTCAGCTGGGACAGATCAATTTCCTCACATTTCCCCCACTACTTGGGCAGGTTGGCTACCTTCCTTATCAGCAGCAACTCTCCATCCCTAGCACTTCAAATAGCACTTCAGCATCCCTAGAATTTCAAATCAGTCAGCTCAGCTATTTCAGTCAGCTCAGCTATTTCATCGACTACCATAAAATATATGAGTATATCAAAGCAGTGATCACCAATATCTATTTTTCTGAAGGCTGGCTTCCAGCTCTACTCAATGACGACAAAGCAAATGTTGAAGTGTAATTTGAAGATGCCACTGTCGCAGTGAGTTTTCAAACAGCCTCTTGAGTCGACCAGAATATCATATCATACTGGACTTGTATAACCAGTTAACCTCTGAGGTCTTATGTGCGTGATCAGAAATCCTTTTGAGGATCATGTGCCATTGTTGCAGAAGTCTATGGATATGCTAAGGTTGTCTTTGAGAACTGAACCTAAAATAAAATTATTCAATGTCTTTTGAAATTGAAAATCTTGTGTGGCCCTCACTTTCTTTCTTCTGATGGTTTACAGTGAGTTGGAAATAAGTACTCGAAAGGATGTGTCCCGTAATACACCCTAAACATCAATATGAGAAATGTGATATATCTGCACGTGCTGACAATATAAGAAATGCACACTAAACATGGTAGACTAGTCAACATTCTCTCCATAGATGCATGCAGCGAGACCCATATTTTTATTTTTATTTTGCAAGTCCTACCTACGTGCATCCGGAAAGTATTCCCAGCGCTTCACTTTTTTCCACGTTTTGTTACAGCCGTATTCCAAAATGTATTCAATTCCTTTTTACCTCATTCTTCTCACAATACCACATGATAATATTTACAAATATTTTGACATTTTTGTAAATCTATAAAATAAATGCTATAATCACATGTATATACATTTTCACAGCCTTTATGACACTCAAAATGTAGCTCAGGTGCAACCTGTTTCCACTGATCATCCTTGAGATGTTTCAACTATATTGGAGTTCACCTAATGTAATTTCAGTTGATTGGACATGATTTGGAAAGGCATACCTGTCTATATAAGGTCCCACAGTTGACAGTGCATGTCGGAGCACAAACCAAGCCATGAAGTCCAGAGAATTGTCTGTAGACCTCCAAGACAGGATTGTATTGAGGCACAGATCTGGGGAAGGGTACAGAATAATTTTTGCAGCATTGAAGGTCCCAATGAGCACAGTGGCCTCCATCATCCGTAAATGGAAGCCACCAGGACTCTTCCTAGAATTGTCCGCAAGGCCAAACTGAGCGATCGGGGGAGAAGGGCCTTAACCCCTTGTTATCTTCGGGTCATTCTGAGCCATCAGTCGTTGTGACCCACCGTCGTATTGCGACAATTTTACCACATACAAAAACAAGTGAAGCATTCTTTTAACCATTGGGCTGTCTCAGACCTCCCACATTGCAAAGGTTAAAAGAAAATTATTTGTATTTGTTTTTGTATTGGGTAAAATTGGGCAAACACAACGATGGTTCGTTATGAACCTTTGGGTCATGTGACCCGAAGGCAGCACAAGGGTTAATCAGGGAGGTGACCAAGAACCCGATGGTCACTGAAAAAGCTCCAGCGTTGCTCTGTGAAGACAGGAGAGAAAGTCTCCTGGCTTCCTAGGAGATTTTGACTCCTGACTCCTGATCCCCTAGTTTTTATTTTGTTTTTAAGAGGATTCCTGTTAAAGATGCAATGGAACAATGATAACAAACAACAGCATTATACGCAAATAAATACAAATAATATGAAAAGAATAGACCAGAGACTGTGACTAAAAGCTAAAGCTTTGGAATTCTTCTTATATTCTGGACTGTCTCTTATATTCTGAAATATATTGTATGTTCCATTAATCACTTTTTCTTTGTTTTTTTATTATTACAATAATATACAATTGTTATAATATATATAATATAACATTGTAGCAACAAAATATTTTAAATGGTCAAGCTCAAAAAACTGCTTGCCAGTTATAATGACTATAAGTTTCTGCAAAATGAATGAAACTTAATGTAATGAGTTAATGTCGACTTCTCTGTATTGGCATCCATTCAATGTTCCCTGTAGGTTATCACCCACCCCTACTACATCTCCCGGAAATACAACAACGATGTCACCCTGCTGAAGCTGTCCTCCCCAGTCCAGATGACAAACCGTGTGTCCCCTGTGTGAGCAGACCATGGCCTCTAACTAGGTTTAGAGCCTGATGCTTGTCAAATTGATTTCCGTTGTTGTAGAGGATGAATCCGAAATTTAAGAAAACCTATGAAACAAAGCTGTTCAAACTGTTGTCGTCCCCGTTACTTCCGATTACATACAAGATTATTTCAGTCAAGACACTCACGTGATTGATTTCACCATTTATTCATACACATGACAAATGGTTTAACATTGGCGGAATGGATGTACATAGGGAAGCGCTCCCTGCCTTCACTGCACATGTATGACCTGAGGCAGGGAGCAACGAGTTAAATCCCCCACAGGGAGCACAGACAGACAACATGGGGGAGAAGGGGATGGTGGCGGGTGGCAGCAGCGCAGAACACAAGGTAATCGAGGAAGCGTGTGCATTTGACGTCTTTATAGCGCCGCCTATCAAGCTAAGCCTATGGACTAGGAACACGGCGATGGGTGATATGACGCGCGCTGCCCGAGTGCCATGCCTGAACCTGCTTCGTTCATATGTTGTAGATAGATAGATAGATAGATAGAGAGAGTGAGAGAGAGAAGCAGAGAGAGAGAGAAGCAGAGAGAGAGAGAGAGAAGCAGAGAGAGAGAGAAGCAGAGAAGCAGAGAGAGAGAAGCAGAGAGAAAAAGGGAAGGGGTTGAATAGAAGGAACAAATAGAAGGAAGAGTGCAGAAACAGTTTTCAGAGTTTACCTATGTAATCTGTGGTGAGAGTAACCAGGTTTCATTCACTATAATGGCGACAACGATAAGTAAGTTGCTATTCAAAATGTTTTGGCAGTAATTAAGGTTTCAGCTTCAGTACCAAAAAAGATTCAATGTGCAATGCATAATAGATTTTCCTAGACAGAATAATTAGAATACACAAGATGGATCAAAATAATTTAACCTGTAATGTACTTTAAAAGTATTTTGACTGTTTTTTCTGTATAATAATAGAAGACGTACATCCTACTCCAGAAGAATTGTATACCATTTTCTGTTGCTAACAATACTTCTTAAAAGTATATCAAAAGTGAACTATTTTCTAAGTATACTTCTTAAAAGTATATCAAAAGTGAACTATTTTCTAAGTATACTTCTTAAAAGTATATCAAAAGTGAACTATTTTCGAAGCATACTTCTTAAAAGTATATCAATAGTGAACTAAAAGTGTACTATCCATATTTTAGTATACTTATAGTATACTTTAATATACTTCTTTTTTGTAAGGGAATGGAGAGTTAGAAATATACATTTACAGACCACACCAGCAATGGATATCTGTTTTAGTTTTACTTGAAGGTAGAACAAGCATGAACGAATTAAGGAATGAAGGAGACGAGTTCGAGTAATCCAGGCAGAACACTCACAAGTGTGAGTGGCGGATGAGTCGTACGGTCTTAAATGGGCTTCCCGGAGCTTGGCGGATCCCCTTCAAGGCTGCTGGATAGCAGAAGGGGAGCTGCAGAGTAGAGGAGAAGGGAGAGGAGTTGGGGAGGGGGTGGGATGCAAAACTACAGATGCGTAGATACTAGAGATACATGCAATATACCAGTACTGGTATATTGTATGCATGGCAGAGAACTAAAAATGTGTGAATGTCTAGAATCCTTTCTTGTGGCCACATAGCAAGAACATGGGCTCCATATACAGCCCTGGCATTGTTGTGAAGTCTCAAATCGAGCACGTGTCGTTTACACAGTAACTCTATGGTGCCCTAGGATATACTTCTTCCCATCTGTTTTCCCCAGCTCTCTTATGGACTTCCTCTGTAGTTCAAGTTGTATTTATAGCAGGCTACTAACTAGCCTGAGTTATATGTTGGATTATCTGATGAGTATCAGGTGTGTAAATTATTTGGTAATCAGGTGCATAGGCATGGGCGTTGTGGTGTGGTCATCTCTTACCAAACCTCAGTCAATTCCAAGTCCATTAAAGAAAAATCTCCATTTGTCAATGTAGTTTTTGTTTACTTATTTTTAAATTCATATCTTTACAAATTTACATGATGATGACACGAATGTTTTCAATTAAAGTTGCAACTGATGTAAAACAGCAGTTTCCCTCTGATTGTAGGCTCACAGAACATCACCCTGAATGTCACCCTAACCCTAGGGGCATCTGAAGAGGCAAGAACAAACCTAAGCTGGCTGACGATAATATCTCTGGTGATCTACTATGTGACATTTGTGACCGGCACCATTGGTAATGGTCTGGTCATCTATGTGACAGGGTACAGGATGACCAAAACAGTCAACTCGGTGTGGTTCCTCAACTTGGCCTTTACTGACTTCCTCTTCACAGCCTTTCGAATCATTAGCATCATTCACACGACTCACAATTTTGAGTGGATCTTCGGGCCCTTTATGTGTAAGCTGAACAGCATGGTGAACGTGCACAACATGTTCACCAGCATCTTCATCCTGGCGGCCATCAGTGTAGACCGCTGCCTGTGCACATGTGTGGTAGTATGGGCCCAGAATAAACGCACGACACGCAAGGCTGAGTTCACATGTGTTGGGATCTGGCTGGTCTCTTTGGTTTGCAGCATCCCTTACATTCTCCACCGAGAAACCATATTTCATAACGGCAAAACATACTGCTATTCAAACCTTACTCTTAAAGGACTTAAGGACCTCATAGTGTTACGTTTTGTACTGGGATTCCTCATCCCTTTCGTAGTCATCATCGGGTCTTACGTCGCCATAGGAATGCGCGCCAGACGCCTCCATAGGAATAGACTAGGGCAAAGGTCTCTCCGCATCATCTTTGCAATCATCCTGGCTTTCTTCATATGCTGGCTGCCATTCCACGTGTTCCAGTTCCTAGACTATTATTGTCGCGTGGTAAAAGTCCACAAAACTGTCGTGTTTGGGGGTGTTGCACTGTCCAGTAGCCTGGCAGTTTTCAACAGCTGCCTGAACCCCTTTCTTTATGTCTTCATGTGTGAGGACTTCCAGAGGAAGCTTCGTCAGTCTGTGTGCCTGGTCTTTGAAAGTACTTTTGCAGAGGATCTGGTCATATCGTCTCGCTGCCTGACATCCCAGCTGTCCCGGATCTCACACAAGTCAGACTCTACTGCCCCCGAAGCCAACTCAGAGAGACTGTGACTGAGTTCATCATGGGGGGGGGAGCAGGGTTTCATATGCATTGTAATGTACTGTGTCCTATGAGGCCAGCACTCAGGCAAGCTACTTAGAATTGATCGTTATCCAGCGCTGATCTTTTCTGTCGTTACTTCTTGAGGTGTAGATTGAAGTCTACATGTGGTGCAGTTACGTGATTGAAACTGCTTCGTGACAGTGTTTTTTTTTCTTATCTGTTCCGTTATTGTTCACATTTACATCTACGTCTTTCAAAATGACTTGCATCTCAATTTGTGTTTAGAGTTTACTGAATCAGCAACAAAGGAGTGGTAGGTGCAATAGCCTACATCAGACCGATACTTCCATCAAAACTGATCAAATACCTTTTGTAGTGATATTTCCACACAGTAATGGATACATTAGAACACAATGAGTAAGACTAAACTATAAAGTGCATATGATCTTAGCTTCAATGAGATCTTAGCAACAATATCGGTTAGACAGTATTAAAAAATTGTCATAAAATGTAAATGTACCGAGGGCTAATGGTTGTGCTTGTACTCTAATAGGCATAAGTCTTTATTAAGTTATATGTCATGTTTTATGCAAATTTAGCCTGTCAATGTTCTCTTTTATTTGCATAGTAAATGTTTACCCAATTTCTACATTCCACTAGGCATATTTCATTACAGTGGGCTACATGTAGAATTATATGACCTTTTCAAATAAAAATTATATGCATACTTCATTTTTGTTGATAGTTTTTTTGAGCTCTATACTAAATAACTGTAGCCTACATTTACGAGTTGAGGTGACTATAAAAATCTTGAAGACTCAAAGGGTTCATCTGATTTGCGCCACAACAGCCAGTCATCTCCAGGAATGAATGTGCCCTGGTCTACACTAAGAAAGAACAATAAGTAGATTTACATGATATGACATTAATAGGATTGTGTATGTAGATTGAATCAGCCTGGACATACATCTAGTTTTGTATTTATGAAAATAAAAGCCATGTATGAAAATGTATCATCACTATAAAATGACAGTAATGAAAATATATCACATTAGATCTCTAATATAATTTTGTACAGTAAATTATCACATTAGATCTCTCTCTCTCACACACACACAGGAATTCCAATTGCTTCCTGAAGGACTCATTATCCAGACAGCCAAGTACAAGGGTTATCAAATCTATTGCAATCTCTGGCTTTGCTCTCAAAGGATGTGACCCCTCAATACGTAAGATCACATTCGTATACCACATACCTCCAGACTTGTGTGTGTGAGTGTGTTTGGTAGTGCGTTTGTACCTATGCTTGTATCTAAACATGTATGCCTTGTGTGTCATCCTTTCAGAAAGTTGTCAAAGGCTTCTCCACAAGGTGTATCCAAACGTGGATTTCCTGGGAGATGATTTCCTGTCTCTGTTCACATAATATGTATTGTGAGCATGTGTTTATCTGTTTCAGAGTGTAAGACAGAGCTTTTGGAGAAAACAGACTTCCTGCGAGATGACATCATCAGAGTGTTGTCTCAGGATGCCGAGCACCATCAGCTGGCGTGCACCCAGCACCCAACCTGCCGCTTCTTTACCTTCAGCACTGAGTATGTTCCCACCTGTTGACAAAATTGTAGCAACAAACTCAAAAAGTCAGTTTCAGGGAAAAAAACAAGTTAGGTCACCAACACTGAGTAAGTGTCACAGTTACAAAATATATTTTGAAAGATACCATCGGGGTTGGTTGACTTCCCTTTACCACAGAAGGTCTTGCGTTTGCAAGATCTACATGAGATTCAGAGTTTCTTCGCAGTAAACTTCCTGTTTTCTGTAACTGAAAAGTTTCAGTACTATTCTTAATGTGGAAGGGTGCGCCTAGGCACAACAACCAGTTCGAAGTTGCGGGTCAGTCAACTAAATGACACACAGAGATGTGATTTCCCAACAATACATATCATTTATTATATATTAAGTGGAAAAGGGAACAATATTAAAAGATGCACTGTTATCAGTTAAAAGAGCTGGGGCTAAACATCCATGGTCTGAGTTAGTTTCCGCGCCAAAAGAAAATACATGCAAACACGTTAATTGGAGAATCCAACCCCAAAAAATCACACCTTAAGAAAAAAACAGAAATTTCACACAAATAAAACCACGAAAATAATCAAACTTGGGTGCAACTACACAGCAAATGTTAATGGCGGAGAAACTCCGTAAGACCAAAGGAAGTCCTCCCGATGTAGACCAGGGATAACCCCTCAAAGTTGGTCAGTGCATCACATCAATGAAAAAAACAAAACACAAATCAAATCAAATACACGCTACTCAGGACAGCCCCGGTATCGGTCCCCAGCTAGTCCAGCCAGACTAGTCAGAACTAGCCTCCCCACGATAATAGGCCAGTAGTAAAATTGACGGAGCAGGGAACAAACGCAGCAAATCAGCAGCCGACGTTTCTGCAAATGAAGCGAATAAGTTACCCCATGGCACTACCATATAATGGACCTACCCGCTAGCAGCGGTAACATACCCGCAGAGCAGTCCACCCTCCTTCACCCGGTCCCAGATAAGTTTGGAAATGGATGGAGATCCCAGTCAAGTCTCTGACGACTGCAACAGCCCAACACGTTTTACACTGTTGTAAAATGGTCACGCTTCACACCTGGCTGTTTAAATGGGCTTGGCTGATATGGGCGGGGCTACCAATTACGGCTAGAATGATATAGTTGGAGCTAGTAATTAAAATAGCTCCCTCTATCACATTACAATTACGCATTTTCTGACTGCTCCATTTGTGCTGGTCAAACACATGAGTAAGCTTCTGAGAAATGTGGACAGGTCTGACTACCATTGACTGATGAGAGACCTCCACATGTCCAACCGCGGCCTGAATCAGCCCTGTGAGGTACCTGTGACTGGTACGAACAGGGAAGGCTCAGGGTCTGACAAGGTAACACTATAAGAACAGAGTGCCAGAGAGGTAAAGCCAAAAGACTATCGCCATGCTTTGGATTGTCAACTGTCTTTGACAGGCTCTAGTGGCCTCTGCACTGGGTGAGTGTTGTCATGCTCATATTATGGCACAGTCGGTGGTGGAACACCTAGTCCTTGTGCCGTCAGGGGAACCAGGTTATGACGGACACAAGCACACGTGAACATGTACAAATCCTAAAACGGTCACCGTCCCGAGCAACATCTGTGACACAGGTTCCCCACTCAGGTGAAACTCAAGCTCCTCACAGGAGAGCCCCTAAGAGACTCGGACACTCCCTCAGCTCACATGACTAAAACCCTGAAGGCATGGAGGACTGAGCTGGGAGACAACCCGGAGAAGGATGCACTCCAGAGAGCCACGTCCAGGCAGAGTGTGATCAACAAGCTCCCAGCCCAGGTGAAAGGCCAGTGGACAGTGCCCCAAAGACCCCATCACTCTGTAATCTGAACTTGCAAATAAACACAAAGCCTCCATAAAAAAGCAGTAGCACCCCTATGGGACATGATCAAGAAAGCAGACCTGCATTACCCTGATAATTTATTTATTTATTAATATCAGGAGAGCTAGAGAAGAGAACCTGGCCTAGGAAGCCATTTTATGGAGCCGGTAGTATAAAAATAGGCTGTCCTTGACACATGTTTTGGACTTCCGATACATTTAATTTATTTATTTTTAACCCAAATTTGACCTGTTTATATAAACCAGTTGTTAGCAGAGTAGGTTTCTGCAGCGATCCTGGCGTAAGTATTTAACCCAGAGTTAACAGTGCGGATGAAAAGAAACCCTCAGTACACATGTTTACTGAACTAGCTCTCATGGGGGAGAGAAACGAGAGAGAGATTTATTTAACACGAACATTAATTTATATGCTCAGGTCACGTGCCAATCTTGTTGGCGTTCATCGGCTAAGAGTTACACAATTGAGAAAATATATATACATGTTAACACCCCCTCTTGATCTCACATTGTAACTTTCTTTACTCTACATATGCCCTGAGGGAGCGTGCCTATATTCCCACAGCCCTATGTTCCCACATTTCTAAGAGCTTTTTCAAAATGAAGGGTTCACCATTCCGTAGCTGGCGATTTGAAGGAGATAGCTAGCTTCCAAACTCTCTTGACCCTAACCCTAACCCTAAATAAATCTGGGAACATAGGTCTGTGGGAACATAGGGCTGACCCCTACCTACCCCTACATTAACTTTACACACATGCCCCCCTATTTTGACGATCTGAAACGCAAGTATCAAAACGCAAAGCGCAAGTAACTTTGTGGGCGGGACTTCGGCTCGGTTGCTATTTTGCCGGCGGGATAAATGACTTTGCGCCTGGCGAATTCTGATTCTGATGGAGATGGGAGAACAAAACCCACCCAAATTATCTTCGGTTAAACAGGCGTGGGAGAAAATTGACACAATTGTTACAAATCATGTTCACATACATAGAGATTTCTCATGAAAATCTTTTTATAAACATTGAAGAAATGTAACACGCCATAAATCAAAACAATGTAACGTAGCTTCGCAGAAAGAAGACCCTGGCCTCGCCAGCAATGTGAACGGACCAAGCTCGCGCCCTTAAATTAGCATCTGAATAATGCGCCATTGACTTTAGACCACGTTTTTCCTGGTCAGTGGCGGAATTGTTTTTCGGAAACTGCAAATAGCACCAGGGAACGTTTGCGCCGGAACACGCCTCCTTTTTCGCTGAACCGCCCACGGGAGCGCAAGGTCATTTCGACGTGCGTCTGTGGAGGGAAAAGTCTGCTTTACGTCGAGTGCAAACTAGGAATGATACTTGCGTCGTTGACAAAGTAAATTGCGGTGGGTGCAAGATCGGGCCCTTTATGTCTATATGCTTGCATCTCTGTCTTGTAACAGGATTCTTTGCTATCACTATTGTGCCTTGGTTATCCTCATAAACCCTAGGTAGTTTGTATTGATGTTTGTCCAGACCTGCTAACAATTGTACTAGGTACATACATACACTCTTATGTAGTTGCTGCCAAGGCCATATACTCTACCTCGAAAGAGTGTAAGATAGTACAACAGTGGGCTGCTTTTTGGATTTTCATGAAATCAAAGGACCATTTTCATTTAGGCTTACACAGTAACCTGTTGTACTACGTGTATCTGTTGCATCAACCGCCCAATCTGCATCACTATAATATAGTGATGCAGACTGTTGCCCCCAACTCCTCATCCACAGTCTCACCCAGAATGTCTGTTGCCCCCAACTCCTCATCCACAGTCTCACCCAGAATGTCTGTTGCCCCCAACTCCTCATCCACAGTCTCACCCAGAATGTCTGTTGCCCCCAACTCCTCCTCCACAGTCTCACCCAGAATGTCTGTTGCCCCCAACTCCTCATCCACAGTCTCACCCAGAATGTCTGTTGCCCCCAACTCCTCATCCACAGTCTCACCCAGAATGTCTGTTGCCCCCAACTCCTCATCCACAGTCTCACCCAGAATGTCTGTTGCCCCCAACTCCTCATCCACAGTCTCACCCAGAATGTCTGTTGCCCCCAACTCCTCCTCCACAGTCTCACCCAGAATGTCTGTTGCCGCCAACTCCTCCTCCTCCACAGTCCCAGGCTCAGCATCTTGGTCAACATCACCAGTCAGTGGGAAAATTACTGATATTATACCATTGCTGTAATCATATAGCACAATAGAAAATAGATGAGAATCAAGGATAAAATTAAAATCCCTTTAGGCCCATGTATTCCTCCATTATCAGTTTTAGATTACATTAAATTCAACTTTATCGTCATTGCACAACTAAGGACAACCAGTACGAGATGCAGTTTAGCTAGCGTTAGCTAGCGTTAGCTATCTAAGTTGCCTTCGGCATAATCTAAAAGCACGAGAAAGAAATATATTACTTAAATAAATCCCACTGTATGTTAGGGCTTGCCTCAAAATGATGGCTAAATTACATGTATGCTACTAAATTAACATTAGCACACTATCAATAGCCTGGTATTATAGATAGCCTATTTGGTAGTGATTATCTCCTCAGCTAATACTGCACAGGAATGGCAATTTCCTCAACAAGAACTGACATTAAAGCGATTTTAAGAAGATAACTCACCTGTTTCTTTGTTAGTTCATCGATGAAATCATTAACCTTTAAATTGCGCGTAAATCTGGCTTTGGTTTTGCTTGACATTTTTCCATCTTCTATTACTGGGGTGAAAAAGACAACCTGGCGCCATAAAGAGACTTCAGAGAGCGAGCGCCTGACGACAGTATTTGATTGGTCCTTCTGTAAATATTCCAAAAGATGATTGGGCCACAGATAGAACCTTATAACTCCAAGTCTGAGCGTAACTTTGTAGATAGAACCTTTTAGTTTTCCGAATAAAACACCCAAAATTAATTTAATAAAAAAAAAACACCTTAAATAATGTTCACAAGTTATACCAGAGTAAGACTATGTAAATAACTCAATTTTGACAAAAATGTCAGATAGAACCTTATTATTCTAGGGTAGCGATATGCATGTAGTCCCAGTTTGTCTTTGTCACACTTTCTGTGGCACAACTCTTTCTCCATTTTGACTTTCAGATATCTCAATACATGTTTCACTGTAGCCCATTGTTCTTCTGTTGGCTCAGCGAAGTACTGTGACAGTTTGCTTACTACAAAACTCAGGTCTGGTACATGTTCACGCATCTCCACACATGTAGTCATATAAATCAGGCTACTGATTACCTCTGTATTTTGTGACATCACTCATCATCTCTGCATAATCAGTGTAGTTCAGTTTTTGTTCTCAAGGCATTGCCCTAGATTTACAATCTTGCATGCTAAACCTTTCAAGTAATTTTTTCACATATATTTTCTGTGACATTGTCACACACTCATCATTTTGGTCAAAGTCAATACCAAGAAAAGGTTTGTTTGTCTAAGTCTTTCATCTTAAATTTTGCTGCAAGCATGCTCTTCACAACCTTCAGTGCATTTCCATCACTAGCCGCAATGATCAAATCATCTACCCATATTATCATGATCACTTTCTCATTGTCTCTTTCCCTTGTGTAAACACAATGATCAGCTGGGTTTTGAACAACTCATTTTCACTCAGGTTCTCGTGTAGCATTTTGTTCCAAGTCCTGCCTGATTGTTTTAGCCCTTTTAGTGACTTTTCTAGTTTGCAAACCAACTTTTCATTTGTGCTAGATTCCACCTATATCCTTCGGGTGACTCCATATCAATCTTGCAATTTATTGGTGCATGTCAGTAGGCAGTTTTGACATCCATATGATGTAAAATCAGGTTTTCCTGGACAGATTGTTGCATCAATACTTTGATACTGTACAGGATGGCAGTGGGAGAGAAGGTCTCCTCATAATCTACACCCATCTTCTGACTGTATCCTTTGGCGACATACCGTGCCTTATATTTGTCAGACCCATCAACATCACTTTTGATTGTATACACCAATCTACCCCCACTGCTTTCTTACCCTCAGGCAAGGTGGTTAAGGTAAATGTGTCATTTTCTCTTAGTGAGTTAGCGGCTACACAGCCGGCAGTTCTCAAATCAATGTCCCGGTACTTTGATGGATACGTCACAGTGACCTAGCCTTGGCTCCGTCTCAAGTCAGACAAAAAGTCTAACCAGAATTCACTGCTTCAAGTCAGCCGGCTGCGGCGCTGCATGAAGTCGAACACACCTACTATTACATGTTGTAGGTTTTGTTTACTGTTTTAATGTGATACTGTTAAAAACCCACTCGGCTTTTCAAAAATCAACAACCATTAAATGAGGATACATAACATGTATGCTTTTATTGACAATGAACTTACAAAACAGTCCAATTTCTGACAGAGAAACTTTGCTGGGGACCAACAGCATTGAATGAATTCATTAAATGAGTGAGTAAAGGGGTTTTGTGGGTTCGCAAGGTGATCCTACAGTGATAAGTTTAAACTTTTCATTCATGTCCCATCCCATAGCTTGTCATGAACTAGGATGCTGGTTGAGAACATCAAGCAATAGGAAACCATGAGGAATTTTAGAGCTTTTTGGGTTCTGGAACCTCTGGAAGCCTGTAAATATTCCAAATCAAGGGTAGGTTCCAGTCCTCTACAGCACTGAGTTTGTCACCTCCCTCCTCTTCCCTTTTCCGCTGCTGGAGCAGCAGCAGCCGTAGATCAGGGCAAAGGCCACCAGAGACAGGAAGCCCCCCACAAACACCGCTATGACTATAGCGCCACCTAGCGCCCAGGGCTCCACCTGCATGCGCCGAATGACCCAGTGCATCCAGTCCTCGGGTGACCCTGCTGAGCCAGGCGGGGCTGGGACAGTGCCTGGGACACTGGAGTGGGAACAGAGGGGTTGGGGGTCAATGGGTTGTTTGTGAGGGCTACCATTAGTGCATATGGATACGTAATAAACAGTATGAAGCCTTAGCTTGAATGGGTTGGCGCTGTAATCTTTTCTGAATGCCCATCACTGTACAAGGTTTTTTCAAGATAGGGTAACGATGTTCAGTAGAGATTATTGCATTGACTTTGTCACACCCAGTAATTCTTTAGACAAAAGCAAATTGGAAAACTAAAAAATGGACACACGATTGAATTAAATAATGTACAGAATCAGGGTCAAATGTATTATTTGTATCTCTCAATCCTGAAATGTGATTATTGATGTCAGAATGTACAATCTGGAGAAACAACATAATCTGCGATGTCATAATGTACAACCAGGTACAATCATGTCATCACTGTTTCCCTTCAACAACTCACCTCTCAAAAGCCATGTTCTAGAGTCTGCTGCCTGTGGATGCCGCTGTTTGGGTTCTGACAAGATCAGGGAACACACAGTAGGCCTAAGACTCCCTCACACGCACTTAACACTTCCTCGACCAACACCCCACACTTCAATGAATGTCCGTCCCCCTGTCTGAAAGCCCTCAGGGTATCCGGTGTGTGGTACGGTCATTCACGCCAATATTTGGTGTCAAACTCCTCCTTCTTGCGTGGGTTTGACCAGGGCCTGAAACCGTGTGTGGTTTTCCTGTGAGAGTGTTGTGTGTGGCGTCGCAGGAGATGCGGGTTAATGTTTAGTGGTAATATTGACTCTGCTGGTGAGGACTGATAAGGGCTGAATAGCTGCCTGGACTGAGATAGGTACCATGGGCACCAGTGGGACGTGTGCAATGGGAACGGTTGTAAAGGCTAGTAAAAGAGATTGATGTTAGGTTACAAAGTGGATGATAAATAATAGTGTGAGGTTTGCCTCTTCAGATATTATAATGTTTGGTTATAGTGTCACCATACAAAATCAAGTGTATATAAATACAATGGCACAAAGCAAATTCAACTTTTTTCAATTAATTGTTTAATGTAGCAAATACTGTATTTCCGCATAAACATTAAGAAAAGCTAAACTCACAATAACGTTGTTCCAATGAACCGCTACAACTAGGCAATATATCCCAAAACAATAATTTTATTCAAAAATACCAAACTATTATTAAGGTAACAGAGTTTACAATTCCTACAGTCAAACTTTAACACTGTAAAATGTGCAAACAATTACAAACTGTAACTTTATAATACTGTGCAAGTGTTGTTGGCAAAACCGGTGCCTGTATTGACCAGTAGGGGACGCCCTCCGTCTTTAAAAATAACACAATAACAAAGCTGAGAAAGGTTGACCACATTTTCCATAGAATTTCCACAGGGGCCATCTCAAAGGGGAGCTGGCAGGGTTTTGACGGTCCAGACACAGAAACAGACAATGTGCAGAAGAAGGTAGACCTTTAACACGACATGAGACAAGATAGAGGCCTTTATAACATGACATGGAGTCTTTCTGCTCAAAGCTCAAAGCTATTTTCTTCCAGCTGCTGGTCCCGTTGCAGTGAGGGATTGTGTTTTTTTCAACCCTGAGTGTTATGTGTCCTTGCATTTTTTTCTTCTTCCATTGTTGATACGCACAGATTCGCATGGCTGCTTCCCTTCTGTGCCTGAGCTCTTAGCTCCACTCTGCATTGTTGCGGGCCTAAATCCAATGCTAAAACTGCACCCTCTCCTCAATGTGCCCTTCCTGGAAGGCAACACTAATCTCACAGGTACATACGACTGATGGCGATTCACACTTCCGGTCGGAAAGCCTTCAGCGAACCAGACATGTATTGTATGTATACTAGCCGAGGGAGGGGAGGGAGGAAGGATGCAAGTGAAGGATGCAGCGTCTGTGTTGGAACGGGGCCGGCTGTGCCAACTCAGGCCGGCTGCAGAGGCTGCACTCTGGAGCCCTGGTACTTGGGCTTCCCACAGCAGCAGCAGTGAACACAGGCCAGAACGATCATGAACAGAAACGTGGCTGGAGAGGGAGAGAGAAAGAGAGGGTGAGACAGATAGATGGGGGGGGGGGGGGGGGTGAGAGACAAAGGGAGAGAGGGGGGTGAGAGAGTACAAGAGAGAGAAAGACACCGAAAGAGAGAGGGACAAAAAACACATGGGAGAGATGAGAGGATGACAGTACAATTTATTTACTCTGTAAGCACATGATTGAAATATTGCATAATGCTGAAACTGATCCTGGTAATTCATGCAGCCGTGACTGATAACATATGTTCACTGTTGTCATTGCCTTGTCAATGTCAGTATTAAGATCTGCTGTGTATACTCCTGTTATGGAATGGACAACACATGAAAACCTAGCATTGAATATGTATTTAATATGTCCTATTCATGTGCATTGTTAGCATTGGCATTGACCGTAACCTCTTCTTAGTGATGTCATGACCCTGCGTCGATAGTTTCAAGGTGGTCTACCACAAGAACTGTTGGCTATGTAACTATGGTATTTGTACTGTAAGCACATGACTGGACACCTTGGTGTGATTAACCGTGAATAACAATTGAACCCATGTGGACACTCTTTTGTCTTGATACAACATCCCAGAGTGAACGCAGTCTTCAGAGACTCACCGACGAAGAGGATGAGGATGAAGAACGCGCCCAGCTCCAGGGGGTTGGCCTGGGGGAGACCCTGCAACTTGGTCCACACCTTCTGGAAGATGTCTATCAGCTCCTCCTTCACCTCCATCCTGGGTCTGGCTGGGCGAGGTCAGGCAGAGGGGGCAGACTGGAGGGGGTGCCCCTGGACCTCTGGGGTCGTCAGGTGACAGAGGAGTGGGCTGGACTGATGATCACAGGAAGGCAGCACCTGCAGACCAAACGGGGGAGGAATGTGGGCCAGATGCGACGAGGGGCCTCAAAAGAATCCCTCTCTTTCGCCTTCTCTCTCTCTCTTTCTCTCTCTTTATCACACACGCACAAACACACACAACGTGATGTCTGTTTTGTCTTTTCCTTTGCCTAAATGATTCAGTTGAAAGAAAGTTTGGTAATGCGTATGTGAAACCGTATCTACATATTGCATTTGAAACTCTCCAGTTTAGTGGAAGTTAAATGCAGGACTCTTAACCAGCTATCCGGCCCCACCTTGGTGCACTGCGTTTTCATGTACTGTAATGGCCTACAATTATTCTCGACCCCCGTGGTCTACAGACGTAGGTATATACGGATGCTTTTTCATTACATCGCAGCACCACTAATTAGTACCTAGAGTACTGGTTTGAGTCTTGTGTATGTGTGTGTGTGTGTGAGCTGTGTATGTGTGTGTGTGTGGGGGTTCTCTCTGGGTGTACCAGAGCGTTGGTGATTTGCTAGAGGAGGACATGTATATATATATATATTTCTATCCACAGAAAGTGGAGCAGGATACTGCCAAGCGTTTAATTATAAACCCGCCAGACTATTCCGGGCCTGTCCTTTCAGAAGCAGCCCTGTCATCAGCAGGAGCAGATGGGAGTTTGCCAGGCCGACCAGCACAGATACTCCACGCACTCACAGTGGGCGCAACAGGCAAGGTCAACAGCTGACACGTTTGAGCACTTTAAGACTTCCAAAAACAGGGGCATTTACACACACACGAGCAGCGTCGATTCCGAGGTGTCGAGTGGGTTTGTCTGTGAAAACGCTTTTACACGTTGGCAATTTCTTTTTTATCGTAAAAGGAGCCGTGAAAGGTTGCATTCATTGGGATCTATGAGGTGATGAGTGTGTTTTATGGTAAATTGTTTTTATGGTTGTAAGAACAGGCAGGAAACTGCAGTGGCACCACCACAAAACCTCGACAAAAACACTTTCGCGGTGTTTTCGGGGGAGGTGACAGGAAGTTCTCCCTGCTCGTCTGAGAGCTTGTCTTGTGATGGACGTACAGTACCTTCAAGAACCCTCTTTCTCTGACTGACTCACTGTTCTCAGGTAGTGTTGAGTATCCATACAGTATCATAGAACTTGTCATCTTCGGATCACGAGGAAGGAATATCAACGTCATTGCAGGAAACACTCTCTATTTCCCCTACTCTCCATCTTTCTATCTGTCTCTCTCTCTCTGTTTCTATGTGTGTGTGTGTGTGTGTGTGTGTGTGAGTGAGTGAGTGTATGTGTACAGGGCCGGCCCGACCCAATAAACAAACTAAAAATGTGTTTAGGCCCCCCCCTGAAAAAAAAAATTTTAAGAAAAAAAAACAATACCAATCAATGGGCCCCATACACTATTTTTGTTCAGGGCCGCCAAAACCATAGGGCCGGCCCTGTGTGTGTGTGTGTGTGTGTGTGTGTGTGCGTGTGCATGTGTGCATGTGTGTGTGTGTTTGTGCTGAGCACTCTATATTATTGTGAATGAATGTTCCAGCCACCTGGCAGGGTTACTCTACATAATGCCTGACCTCTGCTGTCTCTCTCCCCCTCTCTTGTCTGATCCACCACTCTCTCCCCCTCTTCCATCTTTATTCCCAACTACCCTCTCCCCCTCTCCCCCCTCCCTCTGCCTTGTTATTCTCTCATCCCCCTCTTCTCTGTATTCCTGCAGTCTCTCCTCTGTCTTTTTCCTGGTCTACCTGCAGGTGTTACTTGTTAACAGTCACTTGTGCAAGCGGACAAAAATAAGTATTGGGAGTCAGAGATAAAAACAAACTTTTAAGCTTTTAGATTTTGGAAATAACGTGGTTCTATTCATAGTCACTGATAAAGGTGTTTCTTTCATGTAACTTTTAAAACAATTGACAATGTCCATTTCAGCCTATTTCCCCACATCGAAATATTATTTCCAGCCAGACTTTGAGGTGCATATGTCAGTGGTGTTGAAAGATCCTTATACCATCATAGAGATATAAATGAAACCAGCCTCTCAGAGAATCTCAGAACCTCTGAAATATGTCTCTTTTAAGGCTTTCCCCTTACAAAGTTTATAACGTTCAAACAAGACACCATGTCTGTTAAAACAAACATTATCCCGTACACACAACCCAAGTAAACACAGAAACACACTTCCACCAATGGATCGAGTCCTTTGTAAAAGGACATGTGAAACATCACAAACGTGAAACAGCGTCTTACCTTCTGAAAGTCCACAGACAACTTCACTTTTTTAACTTCAGACCTCATCCACCTCTTTCTTGGTAAAAGAACGAGAAATGGAACTTCTCTCTTTCACCCTCCCCCTCCTCTTGTTGCTCACTCTGCTGTTTCTCTCTCGCTGTCAGGGTGCGCTGGTTCAGCCTGTCGGTTTTACTCTTAGCAGAGCAGTGTTTTCTACAGCAGCAGTTCCCTCTCCTCCCTGTCCGGGTTCAGTCTCTGCTTCTTTGTGTTGCTCTCGTCCGCTTAGGAAGTCTGTGTGCCTCCTCCTCTTCCACCTCCTCCTCCTCCTCCTCTCTCTCTCTCTGTTCCTCGCGCTCTCGTTCTCTCAACTTTTTTCCCTGTCTTTGGCTCTCACTCCCCCTCTCCCTCTGTCCTGTGGCTACCTCCCCACACTCGTTCATTCTTTTTTCTGTCCTCACACCCCTTCTTTTTGACCATCTCTCTTTCTCTCCCTCCCCCTCTCTCTCTATTTCACCCCCTCTCTCTCTTTCTCTCTCTCTCTCTAACTCCCCCCTCCTTTTCTCTTTCTTTCTTTCTTTCTCTCTCTCTCTCTCTCTCTCTCTCTCTCTCTCTCTCTCTCTCTCTCTCTCTCTCTCTCTCTCTCTCTCTCGCTCTCTGTCTCTCTCTCTCTCTGTCTCTCTGTCTCTCTCTCTCTCTCTCCCTCTCTCTCTCTCTCTCTCTCTCTCTCTTTCTCTCTTTTTTGGGGCCAGCTGCTCCTATTACCCAGACTCCTTTTTGTCTGTGGTGGTCGTCGTGGAGACCAGACTCTTTCTTCTACAGAAAAGGACAAGAGGGAAGAGAGGAGTGTGTGTGTGTTTAGGTCGCTCGGCCGTCTGGTCTTCTACCAGCTGACTCACACATACACCCCCCCCCCCCACACACACACACACACATTTCTGAAAACTGTGTGTGGTTATTGTGTGCTGGTGTTACTGAAATCAGCTGCTGAAACCCAGTACTAATCTAAGCAACTGCACCTAAAGAAGATGGTACAAAAAGATCTTCAGAAACAGTGAATCTCACACATACTTAATACACGTGTGTGGATTTCCCAGCAGATTACAGGGCAAGGTCCAGGTCCAGGGTCAAGAACCAGGGCAAGGTCAGGGTCCGGGTCAGGGTCCTGGTGGACTTCATGTAGCTGTGGTTCCCTCAGACGACCACGGCGGCAGAAGGTCCAACTGAAGAAGAGAGAATGAGAGAGAAAACAATAGAGGCTCTCAGCTCGCTTTGTTTTTGTCTGCTCTCTAAAGAAGAACGTCTGTAGGGAGTGAGGGGTGTGTGGGAGTGTTTGAGTGGTTGAGGAGGTGTGTGTGGTGTGTGTGTGGTGTGTGTGTGTGTGTGTGTGTGTGTGTGTGTGTGTGTGTGTGTGTGTGGTGTGTGGGCCTGTTTGTGTGGGCCTGTGCTGCTCAACTACACTGGAATGCCTTCTGAGGAAATGGGAGGGTGAGTGGATGTTTGTGTGTGTGTGTTTAGTTGAGCATTCAAATGACAACATTTCCCCTTGCTATGATATGAGCAAGTCATTTGCAAGAAAGATTATACATTCAAAGTAAGTCACCCACATTATCATGGGTATGGAACCAACTGCAAAACATGACGACATTAGACTTTCACAGATTGGTAAGTGAAGATGTGAATGTGTGAAGGAGTGAAGGAGTATATAGGGAAGTGATGCAGTCATAGTCCTGTCAGCCTCTCTACTGAAATGTACAGTCTGTCCTCTCCCTCTGTGTGTCAGAACTTTACGCTAGCTGTCTCACTCTCCCAGTAGAACAGGGAGAGGGGTGTGGATATGCCAGTGACAGAAAAAGATTGTGTGTATTCCGGTCTGTCTGTCTGTGTGTGTGTGTTTCTGCTATCCCACTCAGAGTAGCATCGTTCACACTCCGGTTGGTCACTGAACGTGTTGCGTAACTCTTTGGACAGAGCCCAGTTTCCTGCTCATCCTGACGAAATGGAACACTTTCCTCCCAGGCACACATCGAGCCAGACCCTGAGAAGAACCCAGCAACACACACACACTCTGGAAAAGCATCTAGGAACACACACACACACACACACATACACATACACATGATGGAGAACCAATCAGGAACAAACACACACACACACACTCCAGAGGAGCATGCAGTAACAAACACACTCCCTACACAAGTCCCTGGGAGGAGAGGTGTATTGTGGGGAATAAAATGGACGTCCTGATCCTGTTAAGAAACAGAGAATCAGAACACAGACTCCTCATTAGGTTGTGGGTCAGCGACCATCACCAGAGACTGAAACTGATGTGTTGAGACAATGAGATGATTAGAGTTGATCGGCGTGTGGTCAGGTCTGGTAGGGGTCAGATTAGGGATCACGACCCCTGACCCTAAACCTGCTGTGGTAGGGGTCAGAGTGAAGACCTACAGAACGTCCATTCTGTCTCCTCAAGTGCCTGTCTGTAACAGGACTCCCCTCTGACCTTTGACCTTGTCTGAGACAGGGCCTCGCAATGGATGGTGTGTGTGCTTATGTGTGTGTGAAGGTGCCTGAGAGAGTGTGTGTATGTGTGTGTGTGTGTGAGAGAGAGAGAGAGAATGTATATGTATGTGTGTTTAAATGAGAGAGAGTGTGTGTTTCAGGGTGGAGTAGAGAGAGTTCAGAGCAGAGGGCGGGGGGTGGTATAAAGACTGTCTTTGTGCAGGTGGCTGACTGGGGCTGTTACTCTGATGGGAGCCTGGTCTGGACAATGTTGGCCCTGTGTGTGTGAAGCACTGGGGCCTGGGTCTGGCCTGTACCATGCTGTTGGATGCATGCATGTGTGTGTGTGTGTGTGTGTGGGGGGGGGTGTGTGTTCAACACTATGTACATGTGTGTTTATTAGTGTTTTCCGCACGTGTTTATCATTGTGTACGTGTGTGTGTGTCTGTGAGTGCTTGTTTATCAGCATGTATGTGTGTGTGAGCCAGGCAACATTGAGCGATCACTCATCATCGACGCTAGAACTGTCATAAGCGTCACGCCAGAGAACATAGCGTCAGCCCCACGCCAGTTTGAGTCATGAGTAGAAAAATGAAACCAATGGGCCTGGGGCAGACCCAGTCAGGTTTGAGCCTCTGCTGATGACTGTCAGGTGACATTCACGCCAGATGGCTCAGTAGGTTAGTGGCGGTGGTGTGTGTGTTGGTGGAGTGTGTGTGTGTCTGTGTGTTGGTGGCGGTGGGATAGTCTCGAGGCCTATGCATAAACTGCTGAATCACTGCCTGGGTGTACTGGCAGGCAACACACACACACGCACACACACACATGCCCACACACAGGCTGGACACCGTGCTTGTCCTGACCTCATGTTGGTCAGCATGAGGTCACCAGGTCAAATCAAATCAAATGTATTTGTATAGCCCTTTTTACACGCAAGCATGTCACAGAGGGCTTCACATACGCCCATAGAACTGCCCCTCAACCAACCTAAACCCTCAAGGTCAGGTTGAGGAAGAAACAATCTGTCTTGATTTTCTCAAGCTTCTAAAGTAGCTCTGATTCAAAATGTCGACCAAAGGGGAGCGATAAAGTTTTTCCATTCAAATGGGACTTTTTTTTAGATGGAACTGCATTGTGTGATGTGTTCCTGTACATGTGTATTCCTGCAGGCCCACTGGTGAGATAACAGACATGGTACCGACTGCTTTCTTAGCGCTCCCTTATCTTTCAAGATGCTGCCTTGTGGAAATGCTTACGGAAAGCAGTTTTGTATCAAGAAAACATATCCATCCATATCTCCTTCTCTCTCCTCTCTCTCTCTCTCTCTCTCTCTCTCTCTCTCTCTCTCTCTCTCTCTCTCTCTCTCTCTCTCTCTCTCTCTCTCTCTCTCTCTCTCCTCTCTCTCTTTCTCTCTCATTCAGCATATCTGACTGAGGCAGGTCCTCTCTAGTGCGCTCTATCAGTATAAAGTACTTCCTGTCACCATTAGCCTCACAGGGCCTTGGCTTTCATTGGCCTAAGTGCTCTAAGTAATGGCAGAGGAAATGTGATTACTAACCTGAACCCTATCAGATGGAGGGGCTTCTGTTGAAGGCAAAGATGGCCCCCTGCTGGCGAACTCTATGTATGACACAACAAAAAGAATTGTAGTAAATGTTATAATACTGTAACGTGTAATAATAATATAAGTATCCATATAGTTGACATTTTTATCCAAAGAAAGGGATGTACAGTTCAGGTTTGACTGGCGACCTCTTGATCTGCAAATGCTCTGGCGCCGAGCCACACCCATTATGGAGTTAGCAGCAGTTATTTTGATAGATGTCTTCGATCACAGCTTTTCTATTGACCCCCAGGCTGTACATACACAAGTTACAGGTCACTGTACGGCTGTAGGTCCCAACCCCAGGGGAAGGCACACACGATCGATTAGCACAACACCCATTTTATCCTTCATTTTTTAACATTACATCTTTGTTTAAACGAGCGCGTGCAGTGACCTGCAAGGCCGGTGATTAACTGAATGTGTGTCATCTACGGTGCCTTGTAGACAGGGGCGGTTCTACACGGGGGGCCTACAGGGGCCAGTGTCCCTGTCAAAATGGTCAAAATGTCCCTGGCCCCCCCTGTGGCCCCCTTGAGATGACTGAATCATTTTTTTATTTTATTTTTTTACACGTTTTTCTTCTTCTGGTAGTCATCATGAAACGAGGAAGGGACATTGCAGCCTTTTTTGTCCCAGTAAATAAAAAAGTGAGAGAAACATATCAAGGCATTGAGAGAGCTGAGGAGCTGGAAGAGGGAGAACCAGAGCCGTTTGTATGATTTTAATGTAAAGCAAAATTAAAGTATTTAATGTTGAAATATCATTTGTTTCCATTTTTTAATGTTCCCCTCTGATTAAACACTGCCCACCCCCCCCCCCCCCCCCCTTGGCCCCACCAGTAAAATTTGTCTAGAACCGCCACTGCTTGTAGAGGAGCTCATCCATGTATTCAGAGACACCATACAGACATGTACAGCTGCTATCCCCGAAGATATGTACAAAGGTGTGATTGAAGTTCATAGACTTGGCTAAGTTCATCACACCATGGTCTGGTTAAGGTCATAGTTCACTGTCCCCCGTTTGGGTGTTTCATTTGACTTGAATTTGTCAGTCAACGATGGCCTCAATAGTGGCATTCCAAAAGGGCTACAATCCTATGTATTAGTGTGATGTAATATAATGTACTAACTAAGTATTAACCAACGTCATAACAGTGTGTCTTGAAGGCTGAATTCCCAAGTGTTAATTATACACAAGAAGCGTTCATTTTACTTGAGCGTTTATAGAGGTCCACGAAATGAACACTCCAGGTGTTCATTTCACACTTTGCTTAGTACATGTTTCATGATTTGTTTAAACAAATGAAACGTTATTTATGTCCAGCATAGTATGTCTCCATTAGAATATGTGAGGGGATGAGGCTGTGGAGAGGAGAGAAGCGCGAGGAGGGGAGGGTGTTGCAACATCTGCCACGTCTGAACTGTCCCTGGGACAGGCTGGAACGGAGGATGCGAGAGAGGGGGAAAAGAGAGGGAGAGAGGGAGAGAAAGAGAGAGAGAAGTGGGAGTGACTGAGGATAGAGGAAGCACGGTTCCTATTAAAGGCTTTTTTCTTTCATTGCTGCCCACGTAGAAAGCGAAAAACTAAATCTGTTTATATGTTCCTGAATAAACTGTTGCAAGTTTTCCTTCCAATAGACAAGAAAAACATTAAGCTTGCATGCTCCTTTTCGCGTGATGTTCTTTGAAATGACGGTGTGCACCAGCCCCCTTCTCTTAAATACGGAGGCGGGCGGCCAAGATTGAACTGGTCGTCTTTTGTTTAGCCTGCTTCATCGGTCTCCATTCGGCAGACGTCACCGCTATCCTTACTCGAGTGTGGCGGCGGCGTTTTGCGTAGAGTTGTTCCACCGGCAGGCGGGCAACGAGGTCGTGTGTTGCTGTTTGTGTGGGGGTCTGGAGTAGGACTGTGGGCATTGAAGAAGGCGGCGACGGTGGAGGAGGACGTTTCCTTCCCTCGATGCTAAGCGCAGGAATGGAAGAATTTATTACCGAGGAGGAAGAGCCATGGTACGACCAACAAGATCTCGAACAGGGTAAGAAAACCTCCAAAGCCGGCCTTTGGTGCAGCCGCATCCCAAAGTCAGTGCAGCCTGGCCGGGTAGAACCAACGACGAGCTCAGCTGTTTGCACCAAACAATGGTCTTGTGTTGTAGCACAACGGCAACGTGACTATGTTAAATCGGTCATAATTGTATACGCAGGTAGGCAACAGTAAATATGTCAACTCTTCAGAGCATCATAAACCGTGTGTTGCCGTTTTGCTACTTTGACAACAATGCATTGACAGATTGCCAAGGCCTTTGTGACGATGAAATGTTGCCCGACAATGTTTCAATAATGCTACCAGGTTCATTAAATAGTGTAATGTAAAAAACGCTAATATAAAAAGAACAATTACGAAATTGAATAGTCGAGTCCTGAATATCATTGTTTTGTATAGGCTAAAGGTAAATTGTAAAAAATAATAATAATGAAGATGTTGCCTATAGAATCCATACATGGTCCAGTACACCATAATACATGTTTCTTCTTTCGAATACAATTTCATTGCACACATAATGAAACGGGACATTTGTGCTTAAGCTACTTTCATGCATACATAGTAACATGCCATGTCAGGGTTCAGAGTTCATGTTATTTCCTCTTCACTCCTCTCAGCAGGTGATGAATACCCCCCCCCCCCCCCCCCCACAGGCCTTATTGAAACATCTCATTTATACCATAAGACAGGCTCTAAACTGGTCCAACTCTGTTATGTCGTATTGATTCCATCGTCGGTTTTGACCTTTAGAGTTCCCTGTCCTTGTTTGTTCCCCTTGCTGATTAGGTCTCAGTAAGATGTCTCTCAGCCTTAAAGGGATAAACTATCATCATTATATGACCACATCCTCCTTGTAAATACAGACCATGGCATTTGTATGTTGGCACAGTCGAAAAAGCACATATTAACCAGACAGACAGACATCCCCAGAAGTGGATTGCAAGCTATCTTTTCAGACCAGCTGATTAGGCACTATGACATCACTATTGCATCCGCCCTTTCAAATGCATTTTCTGATGTCATAATCCAGCTGTGACATGAGTGGACGTGATGTTGGCTTGGGGCTCATACATGTTTGGTCTGCAGTACATGTAATATTACCTTCATGGTTGGCAGACTGATGCGCAGTCCAAACTAACTAACTAAAGCTTGTCAAGCTCTTGCCAATCACAGACTATCCCTCTGCTTTCATCTCCACCATACAGAATCACTGTATTCATCTCTCTCTCCTTCTCTCATTCTTCTCCTATCCTGCCTTCCTTTTCTCCCTCCCCTCCCAATCTTTCTCTTCCCCCTATCTCACTTTCTCACCTCTCTCTCTCTCTCTCTCTCTCTCTCTCTCTCTCTCTCTCTCTCTCTCTCTCTCTCTCTCTCTCTCTCTCTCTCTCTCTCTCCCTCCCTCTCTCTCTCTCTCTCTCTCTCTCTCTCTCTCTCTCTCTCTTTCTCTCTCTCTCTCTTGCCCTCTGTCCCTCTCTCCCTCTCTGTCTCTATCACTTCCTGTCTGAGAGCCAATTATTACAGTTTCTGCTGATGGCAGTGGAAGAGGTTGATTGCACGTGGCTCTTTATCTGGCTGCACACACACACACACACACACACACACACACACACACACACACACATGCACACACAGCCTCTCTTTGTAAAGGCTAGACATGAGGATAAAAATAGATTTTCTCACTTTATTTTGCCTTGAGAGAGCGAGATCAGGTCAGTGTGAGGAGAGAGGGAGGCTGCCTGGATCTTTTGATGCGAGAGAAAGAGGCAGAGATAAAAACTAGAGCTCTCTCTATCTCTACATCAATCCGCTCTCTCCAAACAGCCTCCATTCATCTCTCTGAGCTGCTGTCTTGCCTCTCTAGGCCTACGATCATAGGCCCATGATCCAAACCTACAATCCAGGCCCACGTTCTTGGCCCATAATCTAGACCCACAATCTAGACCCACGATCTAGACCCACAATCTCGGCGTACATGACTATGTAGCTAGACTCTCACAGGGCTACTGAGCCCACTCAGGGTGCAGTGTAGACGTGATGGGGCCAGGTGCCAGGGGCTGGCCTCAGGGGACGAGCCACCGGGGCTGGGCATTGTGTTACCTGCCGTGGGTGCAGCCTAGCAAACGCCAGTCTTTGTTGTTCAGGGTGAACAAAACACGGAGAAAGGAGATCTGTCAGAGTTCTGGAACTTAAGCAGATGTGCTGCTTGGAATGCAGAGGGAAGATTCTGTGGAGGAAATTCTAACCTGGTATTTGAAAACACACTTGCTGGCTCACTGGCACGCACACTTACACACAGTTCTGTAAGTGCATACTATACAAGGTGGCAGACTGGTAAATGAATGTTTTCTTATGTGTAAACGCATTGTTAGGCTCTGGCCCGACTGCTGCACCCAGATCAGACTTGTTGAGACCCAGTAGCCAAGCCTTGGCCGAGCGAGATTTAACCTGCCTGAGCTCTCTCCTTATTGTTTCTCTCTTTTTTTTGGTCTTGTTTCTCACTCTTTTTTCTTGGTTTTCTCTGATTTCTCTCTCTCTCTTTTTTTTCTCTTGTTTCACTCTATTTCTCTCTCTCTCTCTTGTTTCACTCTCTATTTCTCTCTTTGTATTTCTCTCTGTTTTTCTCATTCCATCTCTGCTCGGATTACAGTGTATAAATGACCGGCCCTTCTCGTTTTAGACGGTACTAGTGTCTCTCTGAGAGAGCCTATCCAGACCTCTGTTCTGAACGTGGTCCCACTATAGTGGGCTGCTGCAAGGCCCAGCTGCAAAAGAGAAGGAGAGGCACTGTTTTCCACACTCCTCTCGATCTCAAGAGATATATCCACCTACAACAACAACAACTGCTCTCATGGAGATGGTTATCACACACACACACACACACACACACACACACACACACACACACACACACACACGCACACACACCTATGGATAAACATGTAGGCAGGAAAGTATATCCACACATGTACATGGAAATGACATCTTATGTATCCAAGATAACACTTGGAGGGTGTGGAGAAAAGAGACGAGTTCTTGACAGAACATTCCGGAAATGTTCTACATTCTGACATGGCGAGTTCTGAGAGTGATGTCATCCTTGGTGGGTCAGAACGCTTCCTGGTTGGAGTCTAAACTGTATGGCAGCTATTGATTGTCTCCCTCCCTTCCTCCCTTCCTCCGCTTTTCTGTTTTTCACTTTCCGTCCCTCCCTCTGTCTTCCCTTTCCTGTCTTTCTCACACACACCTCCAAGTCATATCCTTGTAGTCCACAGAGGGTAAACTGTACCATGTGAAAGCCATACTGCAAATTTGGGGTTCGGAGGTTTTCCAGACCGTGTTGGGTTTTGAGCTCTGTTCCAGCTACAGCTGCTAGTGGTCTGCAATTACATTATTCAATTTCCCCTCCCCAAAGGAAAGCAAAGACGATTCATCAGCGTGGTTCAGTCCTGGTGTGACATGAAGCCCACAGCTGTTGTGCTGCCCAGGAAATTACCATCCGCAGGGCCTCAGTAACCAATCACCTGCGGGATATTGCTGTTGTTTTGCATATTCATGAGCTCTTCTGTGTTGTAACTCATCTCTACTCAGACAGCAGCACTTTAGTGATAACCTGGGTTACATAACAAACAAGATGGCTAACTCTGGGTAATATCGCCGTTCTGTAAATGTCTCGTCTGTCCTCTTGCTTCTTCGCTGGTCACTATGGAGTTGAACAACGTGTTTTATTCTCCGCTGCGCTGCGTAAGCTCACGTGTTCGAAAGAGAGCAAAAAATAGAAATCTAGGACATGTGTGAAAAGAGAGAAAGTGAAGAGGGGTGGAGAGACAGAGATGAAAGAGAGAGATTGTAGAGAGAGTGAATGCGAGACAGGGAGAAAGTGAGAGAGGGAAATGAGTAATAAGAGATTACATGCAAGATGCTGTCCTCTCTCAATCCGAGCTGATCCAGGTGGTCTTCTCTAACTCCAAAGCTCCATTCAAGCTGCGTTCTATTCTGGAATGTTCCCACGGGGCTGTTCTAGATTAGAACCCGGCAGTGGGACACAGTTAAAAATGGCCAGCTCTGTTGGGAGGCAGGGAGCTCTACGTTTATCTCTGTGTTTTAAATTCTCTAATCAGATAGAATTGACTCTATCCTTGAAGGTCTACAAAAAAATATGTTGTTGATGCTGTATGTGGAAGGCTATTAAGATAGACCTGTGTGTGTCTGGGTGTGTGTGTCTGTACGTGTGTTATACAGTACAGTGGTACAGTAAAGTGTTTGGTACAGTACAGGACATGCTGGGTGTGTGTGCCCTTGTGCAGACTCACCCAGCAGCATGTCGCCCTCTTGTCAGACTGATCCAGGAAGACTGGAGCAGCACAAGAGGAAGGATGTGGCCTCCCTCGGCCAGGGGGATGAAACCAGGGAACAACATGGAGGCTCTTTACATGGTGTCCTGAAGCTGTGTGTGTGTTTGTGTTTAGCCAATTAAAACCCTTCCTCCTCTCTTAGGAGGTGAAAGGTCAAACTGATTCTCATTGATCGCATCCCGTCACACCCCACGTTACACACACACACACACACACACACACACACACACACACACACACACACACACACACACACACACACACACACAATGTAACACAACTCATTGACTCATACATGTGTGCTAAATCTTTCACCTGTAAGTTCCTGTCAGACAGATCTGCTTCCGCCTGCAGTGTCTGGGGCCGTAAAGAGCTCTCTCCCCCTCCCCCTCTCTAATCCAGAAGATCTGGCAGAGGCAATCTATCTCTCTCTGTCTCAGTGGCGGGGCTGTTCTCTCAGGGCTCTGTCGGACATGGCTCTCTGGCCTCCTGTCCATCCAGGGTAGAGAGGGAGGGTAAGAATGGAGGGTTAGAAACCAGGAGGGAGGGGTGCTGCAGAGGGTGTGTGTGTCTCTCTCTCTCTTCTCTCTCCTTCTCTCGGTTCTCCATAGATGACCTGGTTTCTCTATAACTGTGTCATGCTCAGGAGTTTGATTGTGCTGTTATCGGCCATGGGTCCCTGCTGAAATAGCCGAGTCACCAGTGGATCGTGATGCTTTGCAGAGCACAGCAGTCTCCTCCTCTGCAGTTGTCAGAGTGACATGCTGCCAGAAGGGTTATGCTTTTATGTGTTAACTCCTTGCCCTCTCTCTGTCTCCCTCCCCTCCCTATCTCTGTCTCACTTCCTCACTCTCTCCTTCCTCCCTTTGTCACTCCCCCTTCTCTCTCCCACGCTCTCCCTCTTTCTCAACCCCCTTTCAATATATACCTCTCCCCTGACCCCTCCTCATCCATCTTCCTTCCTTCCTTCCTTCCCCGGTACTATTACTCTGTCCTCCTCTCCTTCTCCTCCTTCTTTATCTTCCATGGATCAACCTCTACCTTCTCCCTCCATACCCCTCTTTTCCTTGGCTCCTTCCCTCCCTATCTCCTCCTTCAACCTGCCTTACTCCCTCTCCTCCTTTCTCTCTCTCTCTCCTCTCCTCTCCCTCCAGACCTCCACCTAGCAGCAGAGCTGGGGAAGACTCTGCTGGAGAGGAACAAGGAGCTGGAGGACTCCCTGCAGCAGATGTACCTCACTAATGAGGAGCAGGTGCAGGAGATCGAGGTAGGTCCTCAAACAACCTCTCTGTTCATCCCTCTGTCCATCTCTCATTGGCCCTCTATCTGTCCATCTCAGTCCATCTCGCTCGTCTTCTCTTCATCCGTCCGTCTCCATCCTTCTTTCCATTCATCTCTCTATCTTTCTTTCCATCATCTCTCTACCGCTGTCTCCCTATCCATCTCTATCCATCCTCTCATCTTCTCTCTCCATCTGTCTATCCGTCTCTCGATCTTTCTCACGTATAACATCTCTCATCCGTCCATCATAGTGGATAGTGGATGTTAAAGTAACAGTTGATACTTCACTTCACCCTTATGAAATCACACCACTGTTGCGTCGGAAGGCTATGAGACAAAGGGACAAAGCCAGTTGGCGTAATTACAATGTAGCACCATGTCTGTTCTCCTGTCTCAGTGGGGTAAGGAGGAGAGGGGTCCGGGGCCTTGTTCCTGCTGGGTTATCATCAACAATCATGGTTGAATTACTTCGGTAAATGAGGTCTGAATAGGTCTCGAACCAAAACACAGGATCGCTCAAGTGAAAGGAAATGCCATGAAGGAGCCCAGCTAGCTCATTCCCCTCCTCAATGATTTCTGCCATTAGCTGTAATGATATAGTTAGAGGTCAAGGGATGTTTCCCTGATTAAGAGCGAACAAGTGTGTGTGTGTCCCTGTGGATTTGTGTGTGTTGTGTGCGTGGGGGGGCTTCTAATGTGTTTGTGTGTGTTTGTTAGAGCGTGTGTGTGCGTGTGTGTGTGCATGATCTGAATGTTTGTCCAGCTCCCTGTGGAGTAATGTGATGTTCTGTGTGGATTAAGACCAGAGCTGGAAGCTGAGGGCTAATAATTAAGAACCCCCCTCCACACACACACACACACACACACATACACCACACACACATCCCACACACGCAGAGGGCCACTGAAAGGGTTCACTGGGTTTGTAGCTCTCAGGGTGGACAGGGTAGGTGGCTAAAACTGTGTACTCAAGATACACTGTCTGCTTTATGATAACAGCGTGTGTGTGTGTGCTCGCGCGTGTGTGTCTGCAGTACCTGGCCAAGCAGCTGGATGTCTTGCGGGACATGAATGAGCAGCATGCTAAGGTGTATGAGCAGCTGGATGGCACAGCCAGAGAACTGGAGGTCACCAACCGTACTCTGTTGCTGGACAGCAAGGCCTCACAGCACAAGATAGAGAGGTGAGCGGAACCTTTCTCTCTCTCTCTCTCTCTCTCTCTCTCTCTCTCTCTCTCTCTCTCTCTCTCTCTCTCTCTCTCTCTCTCTCTCTCTCTCTCTCTCTCTCTCTCTCTCTCTCTCTCTCTCTCTCTCTCTCTCTCTCTCTCTCTCTCTCTCTCTCTCTCTCTCTCTCTCTCTCTCTCTCTCTCTCTCTCTTCCTCTCCCCAAAAAAACCTCACCCTTTCGCCCCCTCTGTCTCTCTCCCCACTCCTCCCTAACCCCCTCTCCCTCTTTCCCCCTGTGTCCCCCGGTTCCTCCAGGCTGACGTGCACCATCGATGCTCTCCAGGCCCAAGTGGAGGCTCTCTCTGGGCAGGTGGAGAAGCTGCGCTCCCTGGAACAGCTCCGGGTCCGGAGGGAGAAGAGAGAACGACGCAAGACCATCCACTCCTTCCCCTGTCTCAGGGAGCTGTGCACCGCCCCCAGGTCAGGCTCGGGGGCCCGCCCGCCCCACCCACACACCGCCATGTCTGTCACACTCCATCTTTTAAGTGCTTTATTGGCACGTTAAGAGACATTCTAAACACTGCCAAAGGAAATACCGTGCGCTTATGTGTGCACATTCTCGTGCGTGTGTATGTCTGTCTGTATGTGTGCGTGTCTGCGTGTGTGTGTGGCAGTTACGAGGACGGCTTCGTGGTGGGCCGGGCGGAGAGCTTCTCGTTGGAGTTGAAGCGGCAGCCGATGGAGGAGGAGAACGAGCGGCTGAGGGAGGCGGTGTCGGACCTGCGCTCCGCCGTGAGGACGGAGAGAGGCCGGCGCGAGGGGGTGGAGAGGGAGTGCCACGCCCTACTCGGAGAGTTCTCCCGCCTGGAGGCCCGCGTGCAGGTGGGAATCACACAATCGGACGACACAATCTTATCCGAATATGGTTCGTTTTGTGACCAATCACAGCCCCTCGGGGAAATGGTCTTCCCCAGCAACAGGGGTGCTCATGATCGGGGTCTGGTTTTTTCGATTGGCTGGAGATGCAACTCAGTGGGAATGTCCAGCAGTAGCAGGAGGGGACTCCGATCTGCTTCTGTGATTGGCTGTCTGACTTCCTGTTTTGCTCCGCAGGGTGCCGAGAGCTGCCAGGTGCGCGTGCGGGAGCTGGAGGCGGAGCTACAGGAGCTGCAGCAGCTCCGGCGCGCGCGCACCCTCCTCCTGAGCAGCGAGGACGACGGCGTGGGCTTCACCCAGACCCTCCTCAACAACACCCCCGAGACTGACACCCTGGAGGGGGCTGCGGACGAGGCGGGCGGGGGGGTGAGGGAGGAGACGGAGGGCGGGGGAGGCGTGGGCGGGCAGGCCTTGCCCGCCTCCAGCCCGGTCAGGAAGAGCTGCAGCGACACGGCGCTGAACGCCATCGTGGCCCGCGACGCCTCGGGCCGGCGGCGGGGCAGCTACGCCCTCCACGCCAACAGCGTGAGGAAGAGGGGGATGTCCATCCTGAGGGAGGTGGACGAGCAGTACCACGCCCTGCTGGAGAAGTACGAGGAGCTGCTGGGGAAGTGCCGGCGCCACGAGGAGAACCTCTGCCATGCCGGCGTACAGACCTCCAGGCCCGTCTCCAGAGACCCCTCCATGAAGGACTGCGCCGTGGGGGCCTCGCCCACCCCGGCACCCCCTCCCACGCCCACCCAGTCCCCCTCCACCCCGGAGGCCATGGAGAGCATCAGCAAGCAGGTGGAGGCGGTGGACAAGCGCCTGGGACAGAACACGCCGGAATACAAGGCCCTCTTCAAGGAGATCTTCTCTCGCATTCAGAAGACCAAGACTGACATCAAAGCCACCAAAGCCACCAAATCTAGCAAGCCCAGCAAGCCTAGCAAGTCAGGGGGTGGTAAAAGCAGTAAACAGTGATATTTACTGACTGGATGCAGAGTGGGAGTTTGTGATGTAACCCAGAGCTTTAATTTGTTAGAGGGAAGCCAGCCAGAGACCCTGCACTGACCTACAGCGCCCCCCAGAGGACGCTTCCCATCTGGGTTGAGGTTGATTCACTACTATAGCCGAGAAAGATTCACTATATTAGAATCAGATAAAAAGAACACCGCTCAAGGATACTCAAACATATTCAACACCATTCAGTTTCATTTCATAATTGAAACACTTGTCTTACTTGCAAATCTCATGTCCGTTTTTTGTGTTCTCCTATCACAACTGCTGCTCCAACCTGTCCTCGGTTACCAACCAACCCAGTGTTGTTATGGCAGTAAAACTTGTGTACTTCCTCTGAATGTTACTGTTATGTTTCTGAGCGCCTGGCTGCCTTTCCTTATCATGTGAGATTGTCCCTCCTTTTCAGCTGCCTTTGCTATGGCTACCTGCATCACAGGTATAACTGTCACTCCAAAAACCATTGGAGGAGGAGGATTCAAACAGAGATTGCTTTTATACTTTATTCCCTCTGGGACACAGATTTAAAAGAAATGCACTAAACTTCAAGGACTTGCATTGTACAGTCTTATCGCCCAATTTTCTGCCTCCGAAAAAAACACAACCGTCTCACGGAGAACTAACAAAATGGCTCCTGTGTGACTGCACTGTGCGATCATCCCACCCTGGACTCAGCCTCTGTGTTGTCTGGTAGAACCATGGCCCCATAAACTGTTGCCGATGAAGTGTACGTCTAATGGGGAAACCTAAGCCTTTTGCCCAGAGAACAATGCTAGAATGTTGCACTGCTCTGTGTTGGTTTCACATCATCTTGAATACTGTGTTTTATATTCTAGGGAAACTTCTACTCTGGTCTGCAGTCTGGCTAGAGCTTCGCTACATACTCATAGGATTTCAAAGGGGGATCAAGGTTGATTGAAATAGGGATGGGTGTTCTAATGTTCCTCTAGGTTGAATATAGAAAACAGCAGACTCCAGCTGTGAGATGTGCTAGCATCACTGTCCCTCCATCCTTTAACCAACTTAATGCCAAAAAACCTTAAATGGGAGAATCTTTATGTTGTTGAGACAGGATAAGGAGTCCTTAATTGGACCCACTAAACAGTGAAGGTGACCTGGTACCATGGGGCGGGGGAGTGGAGTGATGTGTGGTAGGGGTGGAGGTGGGTCAGAGTGGGGGGTAAGATGTCAGGTAAAATAGACCAGGAAGGTAATGAGGGTCCAGAATAGAGAGCAATAAACCGAAGTGGTGACATCACGACTGTGAGGGGAGTCTGGGTAAGGTTGATGATCCGAGAAGGATACTGAGACTGTTTTCGCCGAATGTTGCTTTTGCTCTGAAATGTATTTACTCTTAATGATAAGCCTTGAATGTGATTGGCTGAGAGAACACTATGGCCTGCTTACCTGCTCTGAGGCTGTTGCCTGGCTACCTACTCTACAGATGCATCAGACAATCCACACAGATTGCTGTCTTTTCTGTTTTCTGGGAATTATAAACAACTCCTGCTACTAATATTGGTTGTGAAACGCTAGCGACACAGGTGAGTTGCTTGGTCAAATGTGAAATGCAATGTATCTTTTTATTCATTTATATATCTTAGGGACTCTATGTAAGCAATTTCTGGTTGCTGAGGAAAGTGTGAGGATGCTATTGTATGTTATCTACCACAACAAACTAAGGGGGGGGGGGGGGCAGGGGTCTTTTTTATTGTGATTATAACTGAAACACTTTGGATTTGGTCTTAAAGACAAGATTGCTCCAGAAACAATGGAATGATAATTAAACTATCATAAGTATTACTAACCAGGGTTAGTGGTGGTACCACTGACTTTGTCTTTACCACCCTCTCAATCTAACAGTCCTATACAGTGTTGCACAGTATACCTTATAAGGGCCTTGTCTTTTAAAAAACAAAACATGGACAACAGTATAGAAAACAGTTTATGAGCAATGCTGCCATTGTTGCTTTCTTTGAATTAGTCATTAATCAAATACTAACATCACAAATGCGTACACCTTATTTACTGTGAGGGAAAGAGAAGAACCATATCTGTAATGTAATTTTCTATAGCCTATCAGCAGTAGTCAAAGTCTAAACTCATCTCAAGCTTCAAACCCAGCATAAGGCCGGTAGACTGGGCAGGGCAAAATTGAACGGTGAATTATGAGTGAAGCTGCGGTGTGGGTGTTCCATGTCGGTGGATTTTCTAATGAGAATCATATTTAGTTTTTTTAGTTTTCATCTCAGGGTCAATCAGTAAGTTGCCGGGTGAAAAGAAGCTAGGCACCAAAGCACATCTCAAAGTGTTAATTTTACACCAGGAGTGTATTGGACCATCTTATGAGCGGACCTAAAATATTCAAACATTCAACGAATAGACTACAATATCTCCTGGTCGTTAAATGAACACTGTGAAATGTGCTTTGAGTATAGGCTATCCGTTGACGTTTTCTCAGTAGGTCCTGCAGAGGTGTTGTGTGAAGTAGCCTAGGCTTCACATCCAGTCTGTGGTCGAGTTCTGTTCGTTAATCAATGATAGTGCAGGGCAGAAAATGCTGGCGATCATCGCTGCGGGGTGGCGTGTGTGAAAACACTGTGTCCATTAGGATATTTTGCTACGGTCATGAAGCCTGAGAGAATTACTCCAAAATTGGGCCCTTTTTTTTCCTTCAATCTAGGGTTCATTAGGGATCTGTACTTTCTTACCTCTTGCACTTGAAAATGTATCTGCCCGACAGGCTACTCTTGCATATTTATTATTGGGTAATATTAACTTCGTCTTACTCTGTCTATTTATTCATCTATGTGCGTGAACATTGTTATAATCTGCTTTCGTGCCTATGTAAGTGTATCATTAACATATCATTAGAACCAATTGGTTGTATTTATTTCTTCTTTTATACATTATCATAAAGTTTCAAATTGTATTCTTAGCTAGTCTTTAGCATTGTGTTTCGTCATAACACACTATGATCTCATCAGTGAATTAGAATCATTCTTGTGTTGACTTAACATCGTCTCTATATCTTTATGACTAACTCCTATGATGAGCTATGTGCTTATTAAAGCAACAAAATAATGAAAAGTATTTTTGCCTGGTTTCTTACATGTATTTTAGTGTTAGTCAACCATTTGCACTATAAAACGTTTGGGCAGTAGGGCCTACGTTACAATACAATACGAGATCTACTAGTTGGCTATATTCCTGTGGCTGTGATAGCCTATAGCAAAGACCACTCAAATACAATGGCAGTCCCATCTCGATTAAGTAAGGGCCTAAGTAATTATGGTGACAATGGAGCGAAAGCTGTAAAATCTCGAAATAGTTAAATATATCATTTCTAAATGGCCAGCTGGAAAGCAAGCTAGCCCAACATTTGCCACACATAGCTCTGCTAGCATTGACAGCGTTCAGGTTATAAAGTAACTATACACAGCGGACAGAAGGCTCGCTGTAGTTTGGCTGAATCATGAGCTGAAGAATAGGTAGATATAATTAATAATTACAAGCAATGGTTATTTCAGACTGAACAATTTACCAATGAACTAAACCAGCTTTTTCAAGTACTGTTTATAGGTCCTGAATTAGAATAGGTATTCATCTAGACCGCGTGGCCTAATGGATAAGGCGTCTGACTTCGGATCAGAAGATTGAGGGTTCGAGTCCCTTCGTGGTCGCTTTTTGCTTTTCTGTTTTTGTTTGCACGATTGGTAAAGATGAAGTGGCCAATTGGATTCTTAACATCGTCATTGAAGTCAAGGCGTTGTCACACAAACAGGCAGAGGTGCTAGCTAGTACGATTCTTTCGGGGGGGAAATAGTTGGGGAATTAAAAAGTGTTTCCAGATTTAGTCGTTGTTCGATATACACATCGACGTAAACAGTTATCTCTCACAGTTAGAATTATAAAAATAGTTTGGTAGCGTGAAATCAGAAGCAGAGTGGCGCAGCGGAAGCGTGCTGGGCCCATAACCCAGAGGTCGATGGATCGAAACCATCCTCTGCTATTTTGTTCTTCCATCCATGCGCAACTCATGCGTCGTTGTATTTTTCATTATGTTCACCAAAATGAAACCTCGATTGTACTGTGTTTTATAAAATATAAACGTTTCTTGTTGATACATTAATTATTTTGGATATCAATCAATACAGCACAACTTTAAAGAATACATATACATTCTTCACATCTACTTATTTCTTAAACTCAATATATACAAATGATGTCCCCCTCATATCTGAAAAAAGATGTGCAATAGGTGACAGATGACCATTCTTCAGTCAAAATCCACTCTTCTTGACTGCTTGGTTGCTGAATTGAACTTTTTTTCTTTAAGCCTTTCCTGGTTTCTTCTTTCCAACCTGGATGAAAAAAACACAGTCTGCTTTTAAACCTACAGATCCATGACAAAGGGAAAGAGAGACTCTGGTACAGCTTCCCAGTATTTGATTTGACCTGAATGGACACCAAAAAGACCTATAAAAGGTGGAAGAGATAGGCTACAGAACAGGATTGGACAGAACAGGATTGGACCTGTCACCCATCCTACAAACCTGGATGCTCTGAGGGCTATGTCCTCGTCCGAGGGCTCATGTGGCTTCTCGCTGGCCTCCATTATGATGTCAGAGATTTTCTGTATGCAGTCTCCAAGGTTACGATGCTGGCTCCTGGTAAGCTCTGACGTCACCAGCAACTCCCCTGCCTTGTTGATGCGGTTCTTGTTCTGTGATGAGAAGGGCGATGTTGGCATAGGTGAATGTTTGATTTAATTGTTATTAAGATTATAAATTAATCTTAACGCACAGATATACAATATTTCATCAGATATCTGGTCTAAAGAAAGGGGAAGCAGTGTAAGGCTGGGTGTCACCTTATATGCTAAAATCTGGAGTTGCTGGACGGAATCTCTGCTTGATGGGTCTCACACCTCATTGTGTAACTTACTGTCGCATTGCTAGTCATGTGTTGAAAAGTAAGGGTCAAGATGTGGCCTGATTGGTTGTTTTAGTGTATAAAGGGAATTGTGAAACATTGTTCTGTGGATTCTTCATCTCCTGAGACCTTCTCCTCAGCTCTGGCTTGTCCTACTTCTTCTCCTTCCTCTCCTCTTGCTTTCTCTCTGATTTACAATAATCATGGTAGCGCAGGTAAGAGATAACTTTCATTTTGTAACATGTTTGCCTCGTAATTGATTTAATTCATTTTCAATGCGATTAAATGTATATTTAATTTAACCTTACTTTGACCATTCTTGCCCTGATTTAACCCATAGAGTCAAATAACTGTAATTCCATTGGTATTTACATTATTTGGATAATGTTAGTACACTGTTCAGTTTCCCATCTTCCTTCAAACATAGGGGACTTTGTTTTGGTTGTTTGGCCAATATTAAACCCCCTACAACAGCAAGCAAGAACATGTATCATTTATTTTCCCCTACACAAAGCACTGGTGTCATTTGAATTACATACGAATATTAAAGGTGTATAGAACTTAATAATGCAGTAGTGAGTCTGACCTTTAATAAAATATTTTGTTTCACATCATCTGGGATCCAGTCTGCTGTGTATATGTGGAAGCGGACCTCTGCTTTGGTGCTCACTGTGAACAGACAATCAGGGCGAATTCGTAAAGAGCCTTGATTATTACAAATTAACAAACAGATGTGCTAACTCTGGAATCCATTATCCGTTACCGGCAGATACAGTTAGGTCCATAAGTATTTGGACATTGACACAATTTTCATCATTTTGGCTCTGTATACCACCACAATGGATTTGAAATGAAACAATCAAAATGTGCTTTAAGTGCAGACTTTCAGCTTTAATTTCAGGGTATTTACATCCAAATCAGGTGAACGGTGTAGGAATTACAACACATTTTATATGTGCCCCCCCCCCTTTTTAAGGGACCAAAAATAATTGGACAAACTAACATAATCATAAATCTAATTGTCACTTTTAATACTTGGTTGCAAATCCTTTGCAGTCAATGACAGCCTGAAGTCTGGAACCCATAGACATCACCAGACGCTGGGTTTCGTCCCTGGTGATGCTCTGCCAGGCCTCTACTGCAACTGTCTTCATTTCCTGCTTGTTCTTGGGGCATTTTCCCTTCAGTTTTGTCTTTAGCAAGTGAAATGCATGCTCAATTGGATTTAGGTCAGGTGATTGACTTGGCCATTGCAGAACATTCCACTTCTTTGCCTTAAAAAACTCTTTGGTTGCTTTCGCAGTATGCTTCGGGTCATTGTCCATCTGCACTGTGAAGCGCCGTCCTATGAGTTCTGAAGCATTTGGCTGAATCTGAGCAGATAATATTGCCCGAAACACTTCAGAATTCATCCTACTGCTTTTGTCAGCAGTCACATCATCGATAAATACAAGGGAACCAGTTCCATTGGCAGCCATACATGCCCACGCCATAACACTACCTCCACCATGCTTCACTGATGAGGTGGCATGCTTTGGATCATGAGCAGTTCTTTCCCTTCTCCATACTCTTCTCTTCCCATCATTCAGGTACAAGTTGATCTTGGTCTCATCTGTCCATAGGATGTTGTTCCAGAACTGTACAGGGTCTTTTAGATGTTTTTTGGCAAACTCTAATCTGGTCTTCCTGTTTTTGAGACTCACCAATGGTTTACATCTTGTGGTGAACCCTCTGTATTTACTCTGGTGAAGTCTTCTCTTAATTTTTGACTTTGACACAGATACGCCTACCTCCTGGAGAGTGTTCTTGATCTGGCCAACTGTTGTGAAGGGGTTTTTCTTCACCAGGGAAAGAATTCTTCTGTCATCCACCACAGTTGTTTTCCGTGGTCTTCCGGGTCTTTTGGTGTTGCTGAGCTCACCAGTGCGTTCTTTCTTTTTAAGAATGTACCAAACAGTTGATTTGGCCACACCTAATGTTTTTGCTATCTCTCTGATAGGTTTGTTTTGATTTTTCAGCCTAACGATGGCTTGCTTCACTGATGGTGACAGCTCTTTGGACTTCATATTGAGAGTTGACAGCAACAGATTCCAAACACAAATACCATACTTGAAATGAACTCTAGACCTTTTATCTGCTCCTTGTCAATGAAATAACGAACTCCCATGAGGGAATAACATACACCTGGCCATGGAACAGCTGAGCAGCCAATTGTCCAATTACTTTTGGTCCCTTAAAAAAGGGGGGGGGCACATATAAAATGTATTGTAATTCCTACACGTTCACCTGATTTGGATGTAAATACCCTGAAATTAAAGCTGAAAGTCTGCACTTAAAGCACATCTTGATTGTTTCATTTCAAATCCATTGTGGTGGTATACAGAGCCAAAATGATGAAAATTGTGTGAATGTCCAAATATTTATGGACCTAACTGTATTTATGATCGTTGAATATGTTTAAGTATTTTGACATCACCTTTGTTGACATGCTGACCGCCAGCACCGCTGCTTCGGCTGTATGATATTTTGAGACGATCTGTTTTCAGAAAGGATACACAGAGCTGTTCATCCACAAACATGGTCAACTTCGCCATTGAGATCTAACTGTTTATTCTCTGTGGTGCACAGTTATTGAAATCAACATTAACCTATATAATAAATAGCTTACCTACTGGAATGATAATATGACCATCCTGTACAAATAGAGGCGACATTCAATTAATGTATACAGTTGAATTAGCTAATACGGTAATTTTGTGCACAATTTGGAGAAGTGTATGTGTAGCCTATTACTCGGGTGTGCTACTACTTTGTGTCTATCATGCGTAAGTCTGAGACCCACTAACCTGTGTATTATCCCCTGCTTTGCTTCCATAACCAGGACATTGACGAAAGCAGTGACTTATAATGTTACTATTTCCTTTGAATATAGTTGTAAATCTTTCACGTGGAGTGAATATTTGAGATATCACAGAACATCTAAGCAGGGAGTAACACTGTACCATGCGAGTCGCCATATTGGATCTGTCTATATGTCTATTGGATCCAACTTCTGCCCGGATGTTGTCATGTTTTAGAAAAAGTTTAAACACATCTGAAAAGCAAGCGACAACGGAAATGTAAAACGCTAAATTATTACAAAAACAACAATATTAAATGTTGTGAAAACTGAAAGTGCGTTAGACAAAAGTCAGGTCCTACCGAGATTTGAACTCGGATCGCTGGATTCAGAGTCCAGAGTGCTAACCATTACACCATAGAACCGATATGTCTAACAGAGAAAGTATTGGTTAATTAACTATACTACTATAGTTGCATGTACAAGTAAGTCAACGGGAGAAAGTTCAAAGCATTCGTTGTAGATTACGTCATAAAATAATTAGTTCCAATCACATGACACATTCAAAACACAACAAAACAATTTCACCCCAGATGGGACTCGAACCCACAATCCCTGGCTTAGGAGGCCAGTGCCTTATCCATTAGGCCACTGGGGCTTGATACATGATAAAAATTTAACCCTTTATATTATTTGAATGCAATATTAACGACTACGTTTTCACGAGAACGTGTCGTATGACAGCGTTTATATTAAACATGATTTATATATGTATACAAGTTCAATATAACATGTAACTTTTGACTAACTTGAACAACTGGAATTAAACTCACTGTCAGACGATGAGAAGTACTGCTACAGAATGCAAACGCCACGTAGCCTGCGTAAATGAGTGTGCCTTCCTGAAGCTAAGGTCCGGAATCCACAAACAAAGTATCCTAGTGCTTAAAATAAAAAATAAAATAAACATTTTACAAGTTATGACTTGTGAGGGTACATTGTTACAAGTCAGGTGAGATTTAATACGTTGCTGTCCAGGGTTGACAACATCGATCATTCGACAAGCTCTTGAGCGTCCTGATATGCCACCACCTCCCAGACAGACACACCGCCGGAGTTGTTTTCCTGGCTAGAAGGATAGCTAGCTCGCTAGCAAGCAGCTAACATTCTTTTGGATTCGGCTAACATTCGAGTCAACTCATCGGCAAAATAATGAATTTACTACCATCCAACCCACACGGGAACGGACTTCTTTATGCTGGATTTAACCAGGACCATGGTGAGAAATTACTTTTTGCGTCCGTTTTTCAAAGGAAACAGTATTTGACTAGCTGTCGTTGATGATAGCTAATGACGACTTTAGGCCGACCACAGCCGTTGTAGACTACCCCACCATAGCTATCTCGGCTGGGGCTACTTGATTGTAGTACAATACACTAGTGGGCTAGCTAGCTATATCAGTAGGTTATTTTGCAAGCTGTCTCACGATCAATTCGAGATAGAGACTCGTTTGAGGTTGTTATTTTCTCCTTACAAACTGTATCGTAAAACAAATTCGGTATTTCAAAGGGCAGCCATACAGCTAGCTCATAGTTATCATATCATCAAGCTCGTAGTTTGACAGCTGTCAAGACAGTTGGAGCTAGTCAGTGCTAGCTAGTTTAAATGCGCTACCCACTAGCACACCTCTAGCTAAACAGCTAGCTAGCTAATGTGTAAGCTACAGTACTTAATTCTTTAACTAATCTTTTGTTTGGTAGAGACTAACGTCAGCTCATTGGTAGCTAATCTAATCATTGTTCTTTTCGAACGTTATGTTAACTTTTATGTATTTATGTGCTTTCTGTCAAGTAAAGCAATAAGAATACAGATGACTGTAAGGCGTCTAGCTAGCATTTTTTATATATAATGCATATAAACGTACTATAGTCCGGCGCGTGACTTCTATAAGCTTGTTACCGATTCACGGTTGATCCATCATAAATGGTCTTATTCAACTTTGACACTTCTTTATGGTTAGTTGGCAAGTGCTTTCTTGACGTCTAACAAAGGAATGGTAAGGGATTTCTTTACGACCCCGGCTGGCTCTTCAATGACACTGTACTCGGTTGTGTGAGATTGATCTTACTACGAGCAGCTTCTTATCTGATGCGAAACAGAGAGTGTGTAGAATGTGAGAGGAGAAAGGGATAAACGTTAGCAGACACTGACGTGACCTCAGATGGCCCTCAGTGTACAGTAGGTTTTTATCTGATAAAGGTTAGGTAACCTGTAAAGAGATGGGGGGGATTTTCAGCTGTTAGTCTTAGGACAGGGGGCTATGTTATAACATGCCCTGTGCTCTTTTTCCAGGGTGCTTTGCATGTGGGATGGAGAACGGATTCCGAGTGTACAACACAGACCCTCTCAAAGAGAAGGAGAAACAAGGTAAATGAACTTATTGGAGATAATGACGGATGCAGCTCGAATACAGGTCTTTAAAACCTCAAGCCAGATGTGTATAAAGATGTGTTTATTTATTGATGTATTCATTCATGTGCTGTTCTCCCATCCATGTCGTTATAATGGTCATTATAGTCATAGGGGCAGTTTCCATGATTTGCTGTGCAGCCATTATGGTTCAGTTTTGTTGTGGCTGAGAGTCAAAAGTCCTTTCTCGGTTCCTTGCGTCCTCTCCTAACCTCATAAGCCGGGAGACGGCGCAGGCTGAGAAGGAGACCAGGAGAGACACACAAGGGGTCGAGGAAAGAGGCTTTTGACTTTGATTCTTTTTCTTTTTTGATCTCTGTATGAAAACTAGTCAGTTTGTTTGCAGTAAATCAGGCCATTTTGCTGCACACAGGAACACAACATTGTGGCAGCGAGACCCAAGGTACTTCCTTCCTGTGCTTGAGGATCCTTCTTGGTTTCTGTGTGGATGAGGAGGGCCGGGATATAAGAGGAAGTTAATCATTCCCTCTAAAGAGCCCTGCACATGTGACTCTGGGCACATGACCTGGTTCAAAATCACCCTCCCCCCCCCCCCCCCCCCCGTAAAGGGTGAGGCCAACAGTGCTCTGTACAGTGAATTGACAGTGAGCGTGTCAGAGCTGGCCTGGCCTGGTGTAGTCCACGGTAGACCCATGTGCAGGTGCTCTGATGAAGCTCTTGACAGCAGCATGAATGAAGTGATTTGTCTTCTAGTGCATGCTGGTGATGCCAAGACTCGTTGTTGTTGATATGTTGCCGTAAGAAATTAGGAGGGATGGCAGAATTTGCATTTAGGAGGGAATTTGTAATATGTTCTGTCAGGCCTGCATTACAAATACATTTATTAACTGTGTTATATAATTGGAGGCAGCCAAACCCTGAAAACCACCCTAAATCATTTGGTGGAGCATTGAAATTATGTGTTTGATACTGTGAAGATTTAGCATCGTTGGCAGGATTCACTGGAATTCTAATATTGTTTGATGGGCAGCCCTTATTGGCTCAGCAGATTTTTTTTGAGATTTTCCAAAACGAGAGCCCAGTAGCCAATGAGGTGTCTGCTTGTCATTTGTATCCATCCAGAGTTCCTGGAGGGCGGGGTTGGCCACGTAGAGATGCTGTTCAGGTGTAACTACCTAGCGCTGGTCGGAGGAGGGAAGAAGCCCAAGTACCCGCCCAACAAAGGTATTTGAATGTGGAGCCCCTGAGGTCTGCTGGTCTGGTCTCACTGACAGGAAGTGTGCAGGGGGGGGTTCGTGTCGTGTTTTCAACCCTGTCGTTGTCCCCCTCCCCTGTAGTCATGATCTGGGATGACCTGAAGAAGAAGACGGTGATAGAGATCGAGTTCTCGACGGAGGTCAAAGCCGTGAAGCTCAGGCGAGACAGGTATCCACACCTCTCTCTCCTTCCCTCCCTCCCTCCCTCCCTCCCTCCCTCCCTCCCTCCCTCCCTCCCTCCTTCTCTCCCTCTCTCCCTCCCTCCTTCTCTCCCTCTCTCCCTCCCTCCCTCTCTCTCTGTCTCTCTCCCTGTATCCCTCCGTGTCTCCCTCCCTCCGTGTCTCCCTCCCTCCGTGTCTCCCTCCCTCCGTGTCTCCCTCCCTCTGTGTCTCCCTCCGTGTCCCTCTCTCTCTCCTGCTATCTGGCCTACTGCCAGGAAGCTGCACACGTCCAGTTCGGTCCCCAGCATCTAAACAGCCCATTTGGGATGTTGCCATGTTTCCAAGCCGCTGTAGCTTATTTCCTCATCGCCAAAGTCACGTGTTGCGCAACCCTGCGTCTGACGGGAGACGATAGAATGATTGCTGTAATATAGTAGCTCTCCCCATAGACGTCTGGATTCAATTATCTGGATAAATGCTAGCATATGTCTGCTGCCCTGAGCCACTTTCGGAATGACAGTAAATGGCCCTTGTAGTGATATGGGAATTACACACTATCAGGATATCTAGATGCAGTAATAACACTCACTGTGCAGTCTATTAGTTATAGGAACAGTGCTGTCCATTAGTAATATGAACAGTTCTGTGTTTAGGTGTGTGTGTAGGGGGTTATTGGTTGAGATGAAGTGTGAGTGATCGTCTGTTCTCAGGATCGTGGTGGTTTTGGACTCCATGATCAAAGTGTTCACCTTCACACACAACCCCCATCAGCTGCATGTGTTTGAGACCTGCTACAACCCCAAAGGTCAGTCCCAACCCAGCCCTGCTGTACAGCAGCTCTCACATTCCTTACCACACTGTCAGATCCCCCCCCCCCCCCCCCCACACACACACACACTGTAAGCAAACAAACTCTCCACATAAGCTATCTAGATATTCCTGGTAAAGCTGCAAGCTACACACACACACACACACACACACACACACACACACTCGATAACAAAATACTCCACAGAAGCTTTGTAAACAATCCTGATAAAGCTGACAGATATTACACACACACACACACAGCTCCAAATATAAACAAACAACGTGTGGGTGTCACATAGCTCATAACTAACATCTAACAACCAAACCAGTCAACAAACCTCTCCCTCCCTGTGCTCCCCCCTCCCCAGGTCTGTGCGTGCTCTGTCCCAACAGCAACAACTCCCTGCTGGCCTTCCCCGGGACTCACTCTGGCCACGTGCAGATCGTGGACCTGGCCAACACGGAGAAGCCTCCGGTAGACATTCCTGCCCACGAGGGGGTGCTGTGCTGCATTGCCCTCAACCTGCAGGGCACCCGGATAGCCACCGCCTCTGAGAAGGTACCCTCTACTATACTGCTCCTCTTTGCTAGCACTCAACTCCTCTGCCGTTCCTCTACTCTGCTAGAATCAAATGCATCAACAAGCACTTGGTTTTCACATCAGCAGCTTTTGAGAGGAGATTCCTCTATACCAGGGTACTCAATTAGAAACCCAAAAGGTCCACTAACCAAATTTCCATTCAGTCCAGGGTCCGGAACAATTATGGTTTATTTTTCTGGCCCTTACCTCAGAGTTCTGGGGGTAATTTTGTTCAAAGTGTCCATGCTTTGTGTCATAGTGACCATAGCCGCGGGAACATAGGATATTTTATCAGGGGGGTGCTGCTGGGGGGGGGGGGGTTCTTAATGTTGCGGGGCGGTAGGGATGGACTGGGAGTAAAAATAGGTCATGCACATTCTGTTTGATGTGATGCTAGTTCGTGAGAACGCTAGGATACTTAATGCGAGCGCGCGTAGCACGCAAGACAATTTTTTTTGCCTTTATTTGAGCACAAAATAGTTTTTGGAGCTTTATGTAAAATGAACATAGCCGTTTTTCAATTGGTAAAACCTTGACTAGTGAAGGTGATGTCTTTTTGTTTCAGCCCCACCCTTACGTTTCTTAGCCTGGTTTTCCATTGTTATTCTTCTCCCGGTGCTCCCGATGGCCAGCCCGCTACTGCGGGGCTGGGCTGGGCCGCGGTGGTGAATTTTCAAGTCATATAATTGGAAATTCTCGTGCTGTCAGGGGGTGCTACAGCACTCCTAGTTCCCACGGCCATGATAGTGACGTTTCACATTAGCTACCACTATTGACAAGGGCAACCGTCTCATTAAACACATCGGTTTTGTGCGCCCCACCGGCAGCACAAATGCATACTTGTCTGAAATTAGGTATTTTTGGATTTGGATTTTCGCCGGGTTTAGAGCTCGCCATGTTTTTCGCTAAGGAAGAAACAGGTACTATTAGCAAATCGATTAGCCTGCATTGTTGCAAATGACACACACAACCTGACCCACAGAGGTTGCAACCAACTTTCAGTGAGTGAGTTGTCATGGTGATTACAGTTATTAAAGCTCCTGATTGGACCTTTGTATTGGACAAGTAAGATAGAAACCACATTTAGTTGGAACAAAAAGATGTGCCGGTTAAAATGGAAACGTTCCGTCAAAATGAATTAATTCCATAATAATATATCAGTTATAGGTCCGGGTCCGGATAGGGAACCGCCTGGGTCCGGACCCGGACCGCGGTCCGCCAATTAGTGACCCCTGCTCTATACCCACTTTGTGTCGAGAATGGTTGTCTGGACTCTGATTGGTTCTTGACTCGTGTCGTTGTCGTGGTGCAGGGGACCCTGATCAGGATATTCGACACCTCGGCAGGTCAGCTGATCCAGGAGCTGAGACGAGGCTCTCAGGCAGCGAACATCTACTGGTGGGCAGAAACACCACGCACACACACTCTCTCGCTCACTCTCACTCCCCCAATTCAGAACAAGTGAGAGTTTTCACCTTGCTCCTAACCCCTCTCTTTCTCTCTCCCCCTCCCTCTCCCAGCATCAACTTCAACCAGGACGCGTCCCTCATCTGTGTGTCCAGTGACCATGGCACGGTGCACGTGTTTGCTGCGGAGGACCCCAAGAGGAACAAACAGTCCAGGTGGGTCCCAGCTCTTGAACACAACAATAGTTGACATGGGAAAAGCCATACACGACAGAGCACACATACATACTCTATTCGATTCCAGCCCGGGCCATTTCCTACATGTCTTCAACCTCTCTCTCTCTCTCCTGCCTTTCCTGTCTCTGTCAAACTGTCACGAGCAAAGGAAAATGCTACAGAAAAATGGTTGTTGGACCCTGGTTGTATGAGACTGGTTGTTTGAGCCTGGTTGTGTTCCTGTCTCTGCAGCCTGGCCTCCGCCAGCTTCCTGCCTAAATACTTCAGCTCCAAGTGGAGCTTCTCCAAGTTCCAGGTCCCTTCAGGGTCGCCATGCGTCTGTGCCTTCGGAACCGAACCCAACGCCGTCATAGGTGTGTGTGTGTGCGCTCGCGTCTGGCCGTTTGTACTGTGTTTATGTTATAGCCCACATCAGACATGAAGCCGATGATTTGACTCCCTCTCCTTTCCCTCCACCTCTCCCCCCCCCCCCCCCCCCCCCCCCCCCTCCCAGCCATCTGTGCTGACGGCAGCTACTACAAGTTCCTGTTCAACCAGAAGGGGGAGTGTTCCCGCGACGTGTACGCCCAGTTCCTGGAGATGACCGACGACAAGATCTGACCTTCCACCCCCCTGCAGACGGACTCGTGTGCAGGCCGGTTAGTTTAGAGGAGGTGGTGGTGGAGGAGGGGGAGGGCTGTTTCTGTGCTCCTCCCCTCCCGGTGCTGACAGACTCTGCAGGGGAGCGTCAGGGACATGGACACAGCCTGGAAACCACTGCAGCATGGACAGGGGGGGGAAGGGTGGAGGGATGAAGGAGACACTTGGAGAAGGGGAGGGTTGTCTCTCTGGCTCTGAGCTGATCAGACTGTCCTAGGACCACCAAGAGGACAGACACGGGAGAACAGACTCTTACCTGCCCCCCCCCCCCGGGCTTCTGTAACCAAGCTACAAACAGGAAGAAAAAATGAAAATAAAAAGAGGGAAAACATTTTTTTTTTTTTTTGAAAGGACAAAAGTATTCTTTTTTAAGATGTCTTCCGTGGGAATTTTACGCTGGAATACCATGGTTATTTAAAAGAGATGAGTAGTGCTGATCCTGATGGGTAACTGAACAGAAACTATTCTTGACTAACACCACCTAACCTAAAAGTAGGGAGTGCCTGCCAACTGAATCAAAAGTGGAGTGTGCGTGTGAGCACGCGCGTGTGTATGTGTGTATATACTCACGTGTGTGTATATGTGTATATATATATATGTAATATACAATTCACTTCTGTGGTATATTGCAAAGCAGGGTGCAGGAAGTGGCCAGTGGACTTTGATAAACAGATGGAGACAAGTATTTTGGCTTTCTGCAGTTCGGTATTACTTGGCCTAGGACACAGAATGAATGTGGGGGGCCTGTTCCAACTATTTTTCCAGAAGTATCCGTCTGTGTTCCTGCTTTGCGAAGGCCGTCTTAGTAGCGTTAGTTTGATCTTATATTCACTGTGTGCACACTCGATACGCCAGATGCGTCAAGTCCATAGACTGTATAGAGTAGACAAGGGGAAAGAAATTGTCAAGATGGTTAAAAATTGTTTTTTCATTCCATATTCATGTTTCTGCCCCCCCCCCCCCATGTGTATTTGTGCAATATGATTTATTTTCACCAAGAGAGGTGGAGGGGGCTTAGGAAGTAACTTATTTGACGTATGTTTACCTGCTAGTGGACTCCCTGAAGGAAACAACGATATAACTAAATGGAAGCTGATTTTGTTTTCTAAGACGAGGATTGAAACATAACGTGTGTGTATAATAACGTCCAAGAACAAAGTATGGTCCGTCACCGTTAAACCATTGGAATACATCATTATAACTTGATTAAATCAAAGTTCAGCCTCTCCCATGTTTGTGTTTTAACAGTGACGTCATCTCTTCCTGTCTTACTCCCTGCTGGGTGTGAGGTGTTGCTGGATGATGTAGTCTTTTAAACGCTGTAGTTCATCGAGTCTAGCGTGGATGACAACTGCTCCCTCCTGATGACACACCTTGTTAGCTCCAGTGGTGGGCCTCATGTAGATGTTGTCAGGTGTCTGATAGAGGTTAACGGATGTTAGAAAACTGGTGTCTGGCAGGACCTTGAGAGAGAGAGGGCAGAGAGCAGGTAGCTAGCAGGGTGCATCACAGGAACCAATTATACTGAGGAAAAATGTCTGCTGTCAAACAGATTGTGTGTAGAAACCACAGTGGCTCTCCAGGCTGCTGTGCTCCCTCTACTTACGCCCATCACTTTGTTCACGTTTATCTCAACTTTGTACCTAAATCTTTCAGTTGGGTGTTCATTTGAGATGGTGGTCATCAGCATTTAGTTTGATTAATTTTTACACTCAGCTCTGATTGTAAATGTGCGTGTGGTGCACTTTGAAACCCCACAATTCTAATCGGGATGAAACGTCATCAACTCATACACTACGCTGCCATGGCGACACTAATGTAAAAGTGATTGTAAAATACATCATTTGTGAATAAAACGTCACAAAACTTTCGTCTTATTTTGGTGTGTCACTCGACAGCAAGATGTTACTCCGATGCTACCCTGTTTTCTGTCAACACGAGGACAGTCGAGGATGATGTCAGTGACAGGAAGCAGCCCTCACATCTGGGCCACTTGCTCGCCAGGGTTTTGTGACGGCTACCACGTTGTAAACTGGCACTGGGTAGGAAACATCCAACTTACCTGTGTGTGTGTTTAAGTTGAAACAATACAAACCTCATAAGGACCACAGAACAAAAGATGGATGTTTTAAATTAATTTATAAAAAAAAAAAAAGGAAAAAGAAATGTTGCATTTACCCACTGAAGCAGAACAAACAATCTATCACTTGTTTTTCCTTGTGGAACATATAATACTATCTGAATAGACTTCTTAGTAGCCTGAACAGAATAAAATAAACAAGCAAGGAGACTGCCAACTTCCAACACAAAAGTTAACAAACACACCCAATAATGACAAGGAAAACATAGAAGGGAAAGATAAATGATAAGTGAATAGGTTAAGTGCAGCACTGTCCCGAATCATATAGCATAGATTCAGTCTAATTTTTCTTCAGTTTCATATCCAGTTATCTGTTCATGTAAAATTTCTCTAAATTGGTAGCATGCAGGCTTGATGAAGCATATGGTCAAATACGCATGGAAATATACTTTTTATCTCATAGGATATTTGTTAAAATATGACAAATCTGCAGATGTACAGTGATAAAGAAATGTCTCTTGGTACTGACTGAACAGAAACAAAACAAAAAAAATCCACTCCATAGATAGTGTTTTCTTCAGGGAAAAGAAGACTACATTCATTTCACTGAACAATGAGTCCACATACAAAATAAGAAGATTCCAAGATATCAGGTGACGTTGAATGTTTGTGACCCCACTTATAGCTTTTTAGTTATTACTAGATGTCTTCGCCTTGGGAAATAGAGAAACGCTCAAAATAAGGTCCAAGACACACACAGCAGAATACTGCATATCTACTCACAACTGTATTAGGAGGCTAGCTGCCAGATTCAGGGAATGAATGAACACACACACACACACACACACTTCCCTTTGAAGAATTACACTATTGTTGTCACATTTGTTTGTTTTCGCTCTCTCCCTCTCTCTCTCCTTCTCTTTCTGTCCATCCATATCACACTAAGCGCTTTTCTGTCATGCTGCCAAGACGCCACTGGTTCCTTCTCTTTCAAGGAGGGGGGGCAGGTCCAGAGTAAAAACGGACAGAGGAGCTGTCCAATAAGCAGGGGCTCCTCTCCACCATCCCAGCATGCACTGGGGTGGTGGAGAGAAGCTGGGAGAAGGCTTGGCAAAACTGGAGGAGTTCATCTTGGGGGGGGGGGGGGGGGGTCGATCTCCAACGTGCTCGTTTCATCCGTCACTTTTTTTTGTCTGTTTTGTTTCTTGATTATGTTACTTCTGCGAAGGCTTCCTGTGCTTGTCGGCTTCTGCGTTCCAGTCTCGAGTCTCCAGACCGAGTCAAGTCAGTCGCCGGTCATGAAAGCAATTTCCTGTTTCGTCGATCGTCCGTTTTTTGCTTCTCGTTTTGGTCTTTAGTTCTTGCATGGCGCGTTCCCCCCTCTCTCCTCCCCGGGGGGCATTCAGACGTTCTGCCGTCCGCAGGTGGAACCCTCCCTCAAGCTCTCCTCCATTTGGCACCTTGGAGTAGACTGTGACCATGTCGGGGGAGGGGGGGGAGGTGGCAGAGGTGGGGGTCGGGGCGGAATTGTGGATCGATCTGGCTCATGGTACAGAGGAGCAGGGGGTCAGAGGTCAGGCTGGAGACCGCCCTAGTTGTCCTGCTGGCTGAGCGTGACCTCTCCCTCCCTCCCTGTGTTGTTGTTGTTGACAGTGGGGGCCCCGCCGGCCCCCTCCCCCACAATCTTGATCCTCTTGGGCTCAGGGAGCTCCTGCTGGTCTCCGTTCTGCCTCTTGGTGGGGAGCGAGGCAGAGGCTGAGGCGTGGGTGGCCAGCAGGTGCAGGGAGCTCGCCACCGCTGAGGGGGGGAGGGGGGGAGGGCACACAGGGTCACAGCTATACTTATATACTGTATACACAGTACTGTGCAAAGTCTTACGCACACCTTATTTATGTAGTTCTTTATTAACAATGCGGTGTGTCTCACCTGTGCTGGCGGAGGTGCTGATGGGCAGCAGGTGTGTTCCGTTCTGTGTGATGGTCTTGACGGGGAGCTGGTGCTGGCCGAGGGGGGCCTGCTGCACGATGGTAACCGTTGTTAGGGGCGTGGCCTGAGACGTCTGGATGATGCGACTAGCCCCGCCTATGGAGGGTGTGGTGATAGCTGGGACTGGTTCCACTTTAACTGGGAGCAGGGAACACAAAACACACACACACATTGTTTACCAAGCACAATTTGGTGTTAATGTGGGCTGTGACGCCGCAAATAAAATCCCAGCTCTCACCTTTGACCTCCTGGTGGTCCACGCCCCCGTTCTCGTGAGGTTCCGTCTTCACCGTGGCGACCGAGGCCTGTTGCCCTCTGGTCACTGTTGCCATGGTGACGGCCGGGATCTGGTGGAGGACGTGCACCGTCTGCATGACGGGGGCGGAGCTAACGGCAGTGGTTACCATGGCGGTGGTCGCCATGGCGAAGGTCACAGGCTTCATGGTGGTCTGGGGCATCTGACGCTGCACGGCGATCAGCACCGGTTGGCTGTTCAGGGGGGAGCCTATCAGAGACGGGGTGAAAGGGCAAGCAGGAATCAGGATTGTTGCCTCTAGTGATAACACAGCAGGTGATAAACTTGAGCAAGTTCAATACTTACTGTGTGGACACTGTAGAGCCATTAACATTTAACTATCACAATAAATAGAACAAATGTATTCGATTTTTACCAAGTCTGCATGGTGAATAGATGTATCTAACTATATCTATACATTTGTCTCTGTCTGTCTGTATCTGTTGGGCTCACCAGGGGCACTGTGAGCGAAGCGGGCCTCCTGGATGACGGCCAGTTTGGGCTGGAGCGCGGCGGGCGGCGTGGGGGCCGGGCTGGGCTCTGGCTCCATGGGGACGGGGGAGCCCTCTCGGGACAGGCTGTCGGGGGTCTGGACCCCGCTGGAGTGGGCCGACAGCACCCCCGAGTGGTTGGGGGAGGCGGGGGCGCTCCTGTAGGGAGGAGGGAGGGAGGGAGAGAGCGAGAGAGAGGGAAGAGAGAGGGGAGAGAGGGACAGGTAGGGAACACGCACGGTTTTAGAATGGGATGGGTGAGGACATGTACTGTAGATAGATGACTTCATAGATGGATAGCAAGTTTGGTCATGTGCGTGTTTGATCGGGAACAATATAACCTCAAATTGTTGGACTGGGACAGATTTTACCATGCGCCATTTCAGACAGTACAAAGCTCAGTCCACTAGGGGGCAGTAGTGGTTTACTACAGATTTCACATTGACAACAAGCGTCTCACCTAATAACCTTTCTATCCTCCACACTTCGGCACCGGTTACTGTTATGTGAAAGAGGGGTTGGGATGGGGGTTTGTACCTGGCGGAGGGCGGTTGGATTGGGAGATGGTACCTGGAGGAGAGAGGGGCTGAGTTGGGGGCTTGTACCTGGAGGAGAGGGGTCCCAGCGGGGTCCGGAAGCAAGGCACGCCCCTGGGCCTTCGCTTCCGGAAGGCCTGCTCTATCAACTTGCCCTCGGACGACGGGTCGATCCTCCAGAAACTCCCTTTCCCAGGCTCCTCCTGGGAACGCGCCACCTTGATGAAGTAGCGGTTCAGGGACAAGTTGTGCCGGATCGAGTTCTGGAACGACCACAGTCAAGAGGGATGAGGGGCCGGTGTTCTCAGAACACACACACACACACACACATTTATAGGATCTAGAACCTAAGATGAAAGACAGGCGCTTATTGACAGAGATTCCAAGGCATTGCACATGTCAATTGACCGAGGTCACAGATGGATAAGACCCAGCAGAGGCGTGGAGACACTGACCTGCCAGCCCTTGTCTGCTGTCCTGTAGTAGGGGTAGTTCTTGGTGATGTGGGTGTAGATTCCGTTGAGCGTGAGCTGCTTGTCGGGCGCCATGGTGATGGCCTGGACTATCAGCTGGGCGTAAGAGTAGGGGGGTTTCGAGTCGTCCTGCGAACGTGGAAAGAAGAAGAACAGGGGATGTGATGTCACGAGAGAGGACAGAGCTCGGCACAACGACAACAACTGTTTTGATTAACGGGCAAGGACACACACGTCCCTCTCCCCCCCAGCGCGCGCGCGCACGCACGCTCTCCCCAGCACACGCACCATGCTCGGGGTCACTTCACGGTTTGCTCCATCCAAAGTCTGAGTTCACGAGTGTTGAGTAACTTCTGGACTTCCAATGAGTAACCGAGCATTCACAATGTGTGATACGCCCAGGGCCGGATGCAGCCTGCTTTGACTGGGGGGGGCAGTGAACATTTCTGGGGGGGCATCATGATTACGGAAGGGGGTCGTATAATTTTTTATATAACCATTATGTTATCATTTTTGAGTCTGCTTTAACGCTCCGAGTGTTAATCAGGCACGGAGCCAGACGTTATACACATTCGGGGCTTAACCCAAACCCATGACATATCCTGGGTTTGATGTGATGCTGGATAGGATCCTCCGCAGTGCGAGCGCGCGCACTGTGGAGACTACTGTGAATGCCCTATTTTGGGCATTTTTGGGCTTTCATTTGTGCGCAAATTCGTTTTTTGAGCTCTATGTAAAATAAACCGCCGCCGTTTTCCAATTGGTAAAAACCTTGTCTAGTGAAGGTGATGTCTTTATCATTTCTGGCTCCAAATTGTCGACAGGGGAAGCAGAAACATGCATGTAGCTTGGCTGAGTACTCTAACCAAGTTTGAGAGCGGTGCCCTAGGACCTTGGCTGAAAATGCGCATGGGGTACGTTTGCAGAACAGGCTGCATTGGATTGCTGTCATTCAAACCATGCTCGCCTTCACACACAGGCAGCAGCGGTAATGTTGGTACCGAGAGACAGGGAAGTGCTTCCACTAGGACCAGCACGCTCTGCCTGCTCTGGAGTAGGAGTTTAATATCCCTTGTCGCAGGGGCAGTAGTAGATGGTTTGGGGATCAGATATCGATGCATGATAAAAGGTTTTTCTTTGTAGGTACAAACACGCACGCAAAGAACAATCGATGGCTAACGAAGCTAAAAGACTGTTAACGTCTTTAACCCGTGTATCTTCTACGGAAACAAATAAAGATTACAACTGAAACAGTAGTATGAAATTCCAGGGTCTAACATTAAACACCAATGCTACACTTTACTATTCGTCAAAAGCCCTCCACAAAAGACCGATATACAATAACTTCGAGAACAAGTGAGTGAGTGGCAAGAGATTCGAGGTTGATTTCACTTTTATCGGTAAACGTGGATGCGGAGCTCTAACCTACGTTGCCCATTATCAACCAGACAATCACTGGGGAATCTTTTAAAAAGATTGGTTGAAAAAAAAAGCATATTACTGAAAGCACTAACAGACTTTTTCATAGCTTCAACATGTAACCATTTTGGCTGAAGTCAGAAGGAGCTTGGGGAGGGGGGGGGGGGAGAAATCTGGGGGGGCACGGCAGAAATCTGGGGGGGGGCACAGCCCACCCCAGCCCCCCCCCCCCCCCTGGATACGCCCCTATTTAGTCTCTCCCCAAACCCAAACACGTCCAGACACATTAATACACACACAGCCCACACATGGATAAACACACAAGCACATGGACACACAAGGACATACACATTCAGGCACACTCCCCCCACACACACCAGTCCCAAGTTGAGGGTCTAGGTCAGAGGTGCTCACCTTGGGGCTGTCCCCTCCCGAAGCATCCTTGTCGTTCTCTGACTGGGAGTTGTCCCCTATGAGGTCAGAGGTCAGCACGCGGCCCATCCTGTAGCTGGAAAGCCCCGCCCCCCTGGGACTCGAAGGACACGAGTTGGCCGCGCTGAGGGACAGACCAATCACGTGTTAGACTAAAGTGTCGGGGGGAGAGATTTGCGAGGAGGTGACTGGTGCGAAAACTCTACAATCCCAAAAGGTGGTCGGGGTATTGGGTGTACGGTGGTGGATTTAGAGTCTAGAGTCCTGCTCCAACACACCTGATTCTAATGAATGGGTCGTTATCTAGCTCAGCAGAAGCCTGGTAACAACCATTCATTTGAATCAGGTGTGTTGGAGCAGGGAAACATCTAAAACATGCAGGACATGGGGGCCCTGAGGACCAGGGCTGGTCCTCTGGTCTAGATCGATGAAGATCGCACACCGAACTGAATACCAAATGTGCAATGATGACATCTAATCTGTTCAAGTCAGACAATCGTAGAGCATCTGTGATGCAAAGATAGATGGCTTAGAGTAAAACTGTTATAGCTCTTCAACTAGGTTCTTGTCACATGAACAGAGGATATCAAAATAGATCAGTTGGTCTCAGTTCTGACGTCTCCATGGAGTTTATTCTACCTCCCCTCAACACACACACACACACACACACACACACACACACAACCCACCTGATAGTCCCTGTGGGGGAGGGCAGGGGGCTCATGAGATGGGCGATGTTGTCTGGAATGTTGATAGTCAGCGGCGATATCTGGGGCTGGACGGGCTTGACCGGCAATTCCGGCACGTTCCTGCCCTCCTTCTTGTCACTGGACAGAGTGGTGAATGTGATCTTTATGTTTGTGCTGGGGAAACGGAAACAGCACCTGAGAGACAGAGAGACACAGGGAGAGGAGGGGAAAGCAAAAAACGAAAATAAATAACAAAGATGTTGTCAGGTTGACCTCACAAGCAAAACTAGATTTCCAACAAAGATGGTCGGTCCAATGTTTTGGACAAAGCCTTCTTGCAAACTACCAGCCCCCTCAATCCACGGTCACTATCTGGTTGTACACGGAGGATCACTGACCGATACTGACAGCATCGTCTTGTGTTTAGGTGTGTGTTTATACGAGTCTAGACAAGCAGACAGGGCACACAGATAAGGAAGTTGTATAGCAATGCTGGGGACGTGGGGACGGGGGCAGGGTAAGGGTGTACAAGGTTTAAATATGGATGTCCATCATGACTCTTATGTAACAGGCTATGTCTAACGTTTCTTACATTATCAAGCGGGTATATTTGGAGCAATAAGGTGTCTGATGGCTGACCAGGGCCATTCCAGGTCTAAATTGAATTTGCTGCCATGCCCAATTGTGGTCCGCAGTGCTTGCACAAGCATGTCGCACAATTAAGTGCTCGTCTGCCCCATCATCACAACCAACGTACGTGTGAAATTTGGTCAAATTTAGGAGCATTCAGGACATTCCGTTGCTGGAATGTGAGGAGTATACCATAGCTACCATGAGAAAACGAGGGTATTAGGCGGCAGTAAATCCGTATCGTTAGCTTGCTATGCTCCAAAGGAACGCATACGAAGAAATATGAACCTACCATGTTTCATCATAGGTAAACATTGCAACACATGAAACCAAGCCGACATTGAGCCAATGGCACACAATGTATAATGTAGTTGCCAGCAAGCTAACTACTTACAAACAAATGCGTTGGTTACTGGAATACAGGTAAATGTACATTTATTTTATGTTGTAGATAGCTTGTTGTGCTTGCTGTGCAGAAGGATTGCGCTTTTAGTAGGCTATGGCCAGCTAGGTGGGGTGTCTGGAGACGAGCGTTTGGTGTTACTTGTCACAACACGTGCGGCACGGGAACACAACAATAACAAAGGGTAGATCTGAATATATGCATATTTTGGTTAGCAATTACAGCAATACATTACAAACATAAACAAATGTTATTCTTACATTCGTGGGAGCTGCAGCGGTGGAGCACCTCTTCTTTGAAACACTCCGTCCACAAACACCCCGTTTTTTCCGAGGCATCGAAGATAGAAGTCCCCACTACCGGTGCCGTCTTCGCCTGCGGTGAAAATTTCTAGGTGTCGGCGAGAGATAAAACTGGAATGGCCCATGCTGACATCTACTGAGCCCTGCGAGGAGTTCCGTCCGATGGTCACCGACCTCTTCTTCATAAGGTATTCGAATTCTCGGCCCTCAAGCCGGGCAACAGCCGACCCCGACATCCCGCTTATCACCGCCATCTTATAGTGGTTCTAATTTAGAGCTTTTTGTGGGGAGAACAGGCGCAAATGTAGATGAATTGGCTTTTAATTTTGAAGGGGCTGCAAATTTAAGGTTTCGTAAAGGGGATTCCAAATTTAAACCGAGAAGAATTTGGTTAGGAACGTGCCAGACCGGGGACACAGCGGATCCGACCCACCGCCGCGATAGAGAGAAAGAGAAAGGACACCAGCCAACCAAAGGCGTCCAAATGGGCGGAAGTAGCTTGACAGGCAGTTTATTGCACCAACTAGCACGAATAATGAGTAGGCAGATGAGGCGTGTTTACCACTGACTACTACAGTATAAATAGCCCGTAGAAAAGTGTGGTTGGTTGCGCCGCAGTCCGACACGCAGGTCGATGGCTAGATGTAAAATACGGCGATTGCAGCCAAGTCGAGAAGACTGGGAGAGGAGTTTTGTGCATCAATGCGGTCAGTGGACTGTCTTGAATAAAAACGATCTGCTCGACATGGCCAGTTACGTTTCCAGGAATATTTAACTTGGAAAACCCCACGGTTGACAAGTACATTGGGATGTGTTAAAAATTGGAGTTGCACGTTGCATTTTTTCATAATAAGACTAGTCAGTCTGCACAGTCACATTAAACCACTAACCCATCGGAGTTTAACAGGCCAACCAGGCAGGCCATCATACCTTGTCAATCTCACTACTAGTCGAGTGCACTTGCAAGGCATTTAGAACGGTCTCATTGTCCACACCCTGCAGAAGCCCCAATCCATATACTACCATGATTTGTATGCAACCGGACATCCTTTAGTTTACAAATCGTAGTACCCACAATGCCCCGGTCCATTCGGAATGTTGTGGAGGTCAAATAGAAAGCCGCGTGTCTTACAAACGTCTCTGTTTTGAAAACGTCTATGGATGGCAAAATATGTGCACGTGTGTCAGATGATTGAGTAGACCAGAATGGCTTAATGATTTTGTAGGGTCTATCTTCTCTCTTGAAATCTGTATTCGATAGCAAGCAGCATGGTGCATTGAGACATTTTATGTGGCATGCACGCGTGTTCTTATTCGATTACATCATCGTGTTGATAGTGATGTTCAAGGCATGTTCTCGATCTCAAATGTTGCAAACAGAAAAGTGCAAATAATAAGACATTTGTATCATAATGATATATTTAAGTGTATACACATCGCCATTTTTGTGAATGCAATTAATCAATTATTAAACATTTTCAAGAGTGACCTTTAGAAGGTGTAATAGTTAACATGTAGGCCTGAGTGGCTATACAACAAACTGCATTTGAAGGTATTAACTCCTGACTAGTGTTTGTGGGAAGAAGGACGAGCAGAGTTGGAGAGACGGTGAAGAGAGCAGAAGCGGAGAAAAGGGAGCACTGAGTTCAGACATGGATGGAATAATAATGGACCCACTGACTCATGTCGCTTTACGGTTCTGTTATAAAATACCAGCGTCCCTTACCACCGGCAATTACAAAAACGTTACGGTGACAGGTAATGCATTTATATGGACTTCAGCTTTTACATATCAACCGGATAGGCCTATCCTTTAACAGTCTCATTGAACCCTCCCTGGCTCTTGCAGACAGAACCGTTCTACTAGTACACCTGATCATATTTGCTCAGAAGAAACTCAAGGACCGATGGTGTGATTATCGAACTTTGGTGCTACACTGCCATCTAGTGTTCAGAAAACAAATCAACAATGACAACGTTCACATACAATGATTAATAAGAAGTTTGTGTTGTTCTAAGAGGTCAGACACAAGGTCATCACCTGTAAATATGAATTAAGTCATCACACAATAAAAATATTTTTATATAATATAGTTCACATATATCATTAACACCTGTCACTGTTAAACAGTCCTCGCTCTGTAATGATAAAGCACTGTGATCGTTTGGCCTACAAGAACTGCAAATAAATTCCCAGTTACAGCCTTTTAAGTAGAATATCACTCAATCACATGCACCTGTAACCGGTATCCTAGCTGCAGGAATCTGGCAGGAAAAGAGGTTCCGTCTAGATCCCGTAAACACCATTTCCCTGGGCCCTCTTGCGGTCATTAGGGCGTCCGCCTCTGGCAGAACCGTTGATGTTGGGGTGGGGCCCAAACAGGTTTACTGTGTCAGGTAGAACTTAATCCCGGCCCCCATTTGTCACCACGGTGAACGCCGTGAGGTGTCGGGTTAGGCTCGCCCATTGTGTCTCTGTCGCCGGCCGCAAACCTGGTTGGCACTGCATACTGGAAAGACAACCAAGGTGTGTGGAAACCGGAGAACGATAAGTGGGATTTCGACACCTTTCTGGTGGCCTGACGATGTGATGCAGGTGTCTTAACCCTTGTGTTATCTTCGGGTCGTTCTGACCCATCAGTCATTGTGACCCACCGTCGTATTGCGACAACTTTACCGCATACAAAAACAAAGTGAAGCATTTTCTTTTAACCGTTGGGCTGTCTCAGACCCCCCACATTGCGAAGGTTAAAAGAAAATTATTTTTATTTGTTTTTGTATTGGGTAAAATTGGGTAAACACAACGATGGTTCGTTATGAACCTTTGGGTCATGTGACCCGAAGGCAGCACGAGGGTTAAGGAGGTTGGCGAGGTGTTGAATTAGTAAAGCAAAGCAGGCCTGACAAAGACACAGTAAAGAAGCATTACATACCCAACTGGGGATTAATAAACTTAATTTTAACGTTTTATTCATTGAACACGTTTTTTTAATTCAGATTTTTAAATTTGTGTAAATCTAATTCTGCATTGGATAGGAAGTTGTACAGCATAAATCAAGGACCAGAAGTACACAGTTCTAACAGTATTTTGGTGGGCAGTGTTAAATAGTCTATATTTACCAGACAGGTACACATCTATTACACAGAGGTCTAAGCCTATTTAGGCAGAAGATAGACAGAAATGTTGCCTATGTAGCAACCTGACAAGCCCTCCATTTCTAATTGAGGGAGGTGGTTTTGACCAGAACACCTGATATCCATAATTTTATTAGTATGTGATGCTGGCACTGGCCTAGATACTTTCATCCGGCTTCTATTGTTTGAGTCCAGGGATTATTATGAAGAAGTGGCTTGAATATCAACCCACAGTGTTTGGGCGTGTCTGTGCTGACAAACCTGCTGTATCACATACTCGGCTACAAGCATGGGCAGTTTCATGAAGGCTTGATCACGATAAGGCAAGCTCAACAACTTGGCCGTGAATGCAAGGGAACACTTGTTCCTCTTTCTTCGGGAGGAACACCACCATGGCCTTGTGAAGGTGGTGGGGAAATGGTTCATCTCTTGATCTTGACAGAAACGAATTATCGTTGCGTGAGGGCAGATATGTAGGACTCCGAGTGTGGCTGGTTTCTGATGAGTGTTTGAGCAAACAAATACTCTGATATCCCACCAGGACAACACACAGGGGATAGGCCTGTGATAGCTTAAATAAACACATAATGCTTACATACTGAGCCAAAACCAATTTCTGCCCTTCCTTATGAGTGCTTATGGTAGTCAAAATGAACAGGAAAACATGTTTTAGCAATAATTGATTACATGAAACAGAAGTGACACTTCTACTACAGCTATAAACAAAATGTTAACATATTATCTGGTTGTGTACTCTAATACTAAAGGTTCCAGAAGTTGAGGAATTATCTTATTTCTCCTTCAAGCATTAAGTGATCAACTGTTCCAGTGAGATGAATAGGAATCCAACTTGTAAAGAATGTAGGTAAGAGGAGCTAGCTTACACAACAGGAACTGCAGAAACTCCACACACACGCTTACAGGATAAACACTCCTGTTGCAGGTAGTCACAAGACAGACTCAAGGTTCTTTTTCAAGGAGGAGGGTTCCAACGATAAACTGACACAAAAAATCGTAGCCAAAAAATGGCACCGTGTTGTAATTTTTTCTTCTTCTTCTTGACAATGTCAAATGTCTGCATGTCAAATGTTTGTATGTCTGTCAATTGAAAAGTTCCTACATTTACATTTAAATTCCATTTGGGCCTCCCTTAGGTAGAAGGTCATCAACGGTCACCTCTATGTTCCCCAGATACCAGAGGATCCAGAACACCAGACTGAGAAAGACGAGGAGGGGGCCCGAGAAGATGAAGATGTCCCAGAAGCTGAAGGGAGCAAAGATGCCGATGAGGAAGAGGACGATGCCGGTGGCACTAAATATGATGGCAAGGACAAAGGATAGCAGGCAGCGGCCTACACCTGGGGCATAATCCATGATCGATGATGCGGGGACGAAAAGGGTGCAAAAGTGAAATTCCTGGTAGTCGTTTCTGGCTGTCGTCTTCCTGTAAAAACCCTCTCGATGCCTAGATGTGTTTCATAGATATCGCCATGATCCTGCATCGAATAGATACACACCTGTTCTTCCCTCTGCTCGTCGAGAGCTGTGCGTTACTCTGTGCAGGGCGGCAAGGAAGTGTCATTTGAATGCATCCGTCACATTCCGTCTCCTGGTCTATCTCTTATCTCTCATACTTCTCATAGAAGAACCTGCTTCAGAAGAGAAACTCCTCCCCATAGCGATTTTTATTTATTTATTGGTGGCCAAGCAGCGAAGCTGCGAAGCCACTTAGAGGGTTTCTACGTATTCTTATTATTCTTATACATCTTCTTCTGCCACGGGAGTCTATGGCTGCCCCTAGAACCGCATGGTCAGAAGTTGTGAAATTTAGCACACTCTTTGGGACCAGTCCCCTCATCGATTTCACCAAGTTTCATGTCTCCCATTCAAACCCTCTAGCGCCACCAATGGGTCAAAGTTGAAGGTGTGTTTACAAAAGTTTCTTTTGAACCATATGCCTCATTTTCCAAAATGAGATATTGTTGTATTCCCTGGATCAAGACGAGTCCAACACACTCTATGACGTTATACCCAGTTATATAGATTCTCCGGCATTTTTAATGTTAAGGAAAAGTGTTTTCTATACTCCTCCTACAATTCTTGTTGAATCTTCTTCAAAATTGCCAAAGATTATCTTCAGACCAAGCATCACAAAAGTTATCCCATGGCTTTTTGATTTTCGCAACCGTTACAGCCAATCAAATTGATGTGGCCGAATTGATGTTGCCGTCATTTTGAATGAATGAATATAAAGTTTTTTCGCTACCTCTCCTATATAGTTTGTCCAATCTTCACCAAATTTGGCTCACATCATCTTCAGACCAAGCCTCACAAACTACATCACATGTTTTTTTGATTTTCTAAACCTTTTGACTGGAACAGCCAATCAGAGTCGTCAACCAAGCCACCATGAAATAAGTAAGGTCATATCTCAGCACCTCTTTACTGCATTGACACCAAATTTGGTATAGGGACTAGGGACCCTGTTTTAAAGAGGTCCAACATAGATCATGCCATTTCACCTCTAGGTGGCGCTGCAATAAGCAAAAAATATCTTCAGACCAAGCCTCACAAAAGTTATCCCATTGAGTTTTGATTTTCGCAACCGTTTGTTAGTTACAGCCAATCAAATTAGGCAACTGATCCAGCAAAAGGGAAGTGAGGTCATATCTTAGACAATCTTTGATGCATAGACTCCAAACTTGGTGTATGGACTCAGGTCCGAAACAGGTAGTGTCATTTGACCTCTAGGGGGCGCGACAATAGGCATAATTGTGTTTTGACCAATAACTGTTGATTTGTTTGTCTTATTTAAGTGATTCCTTTGTCTTGTGATATCTTAGGAGATCCCGTGTCTGACACATGTTTACTTGTGATACCAGCTGAATTGATGCGGCCGCCATTTTGAATGAATGAATAAAACCTTTTTTCCCTACTCCTACAAAATGTATCTAATATTCACCAAATTTGGCACAGATTATCTTCAGACCACAATCACCTTGACATGTCAAAATAGGACTGAATTACAGCTGTTTAAACTTGGGCCAAATCTGACAACCACTTGCCACACGAAAAACTGCTTATATTTTTACACAGTAATTTCCAGCACTGAGAATAGCTCACTAGGATAAATTGGTGTCCTGGCAAGGGCAATGTAAGAGGTTTGAATCCAGCCAACAAGCCTGTCATGTCACAGGTTATCTGTTTACACTATCAAACCTCACCTCGCTCTATCAAAATGATTTTAGATTTTCGAAACCGTTTGTCCAGTACAGCCAATCGAAATCGTCAGCAGAGCCGCCAAACAGAAAGTTGTGTTGTATCTCAGCAAATCTTTGATGGATTCACGCCAAACTTGCGTGTACTCGGAACCCTCTTCTGAGGATGTCTAAAGTTTCTTCTGGGTCATCTGACCTGCTTGGCCACCCCATTGCTGCTTGCAGCTATATTTTATTATTATTATTATTATTATCTTCTCTTATTTTTTATTATTATTATTGTCCTGGTTCCAAGTTCAAATGCAAGTTCTTTATTTTATCTAATCAAAGATACAACATGGGCTTTCCGCGGTACAAAGCTTAAGCCAAGCATAGGTGACAGACATTCTTATACACTTTTTCCTACGTCCCTCCTTCTTGGACATTGGTTTTACAAGGCATGCATGGCTTATTCCTGTTATCTCTCGTAGTTGCCTGTGTCATTCTCACAGTTGCTTGGTTCTCTCATCAGTCATAAGCCCAGGTTTCCATTAGTCGGTATCTAGCTTTATCAGTGCTGGGGCCTATTTTCCGTCTATGTTTATTGGTGTTCTGTTTATTTTATGTGCTGTGTCCTGTTCTATAGTGAAGAGGTCTGTCCTTAAACCACTGATCAGTTAACAACAATTAAAGATAACGATTACTTTATTGTTTCTATACTGTTTGAAATGTTCTGAATATCATAAATATTGTTCGATATATATCTTGCAATAATAATCTCATGAGCACATAACCTTTGGTTATGTCCAGGAGATAAATATGCCTGTCTATTAATTATGTTTCTTGTATCATTGATAAACTGTTATTATACTGTTTTATTATGCCTGCATAGCCATAATGTTAGGTCTTTGTAGGGTAACTAGGAAAGGCCTGTGTCGCTGATGTAAGTCAGAGGTCAAAATAATGCCAAAGTGTATAATGCCATGCAACTTTGAATGAGGAAAATATAAGGAGCGACAAGACCTAAACAAAAACTATCTGGCATACAGTGTCCTTTTTCAGTGCCTGGAAAGGCAATGTTAATCATATTGTATCCTCCCATATTGTGATACTATTTAGCTCCCTTTATTTCCTGTATTCATTGTCCAAGATACTCAACTTGACCTGCACCGTACATTTGTAATAAATACATTGATTTTGTCTTGAACTTGTCTTAACTCATCTTAACTATTCCTTTCATTGACTTGGCACTTTCAGAGCAATTGGGTATTATCTCATTAATACGTCTTCAATAGGTCAGAGCTAGTTCACCTGAGGTGCCCATTCAGTTTCTTAGTCAGCTAGGTATAACTAAGACAGTTCAGTGGCACTTCATGCCAAGACAACCAACTACTTCAGTAATGGTAGTTTCATACAGTTTTCGGCTACAACACTATTTGATTATTAAAAACTGCACTGTTGTAGGTAGCTCAGTGGCACAAAGCTTTTCATTGTACTTGTGTATCCTGTACATATGACAATAAACTTGAATCGACAACAGCTCTATACAGCACATACTGGAACAACCACCATATCAGAGCCAAGATCTTCAGCCAACACCCCCGGATGACACTACTCACTTTACAGACAAGTTCTCCCTTCAGGTGTAACAGGTGTAGTTGGGTCGCTCGTCAGTCGCCCCCGCTTCCCGATCATGACAAGGGTTTGAACTTGGGTCCTCTGACTTACAAACGTGACTACCGCCTTCATAAACACTGCATGAACCAGCCACGCCACCCAACACCTAGCTCTTGATGGGCAGTGGCGGGTATTCATACTAAGGAGTGAGTTTAACCAATTCAGCTGGGTTACACAAGTGCTACACATAATATCAGCAAAGGCTTGGACCATCGTGTAATTGTCATCTAACATGAAACTGCATTAAGTGTGTGTGTGTGTGTTTGTTGTTCTGTGAAAAGCCACCACCCATATTCATGTTTTGAGAAATGTTTATTTAGAATCACTACTTTCAAAACACACAAACAATTCAAGACATTTAAAAAATAAAGATTTCTTCTATTTACATCGAATAAATGGAGAGTTCTTCTGTGTGTAGCCTGCATGGTGCAGCCTGCATGGTGCAGCCTGCATGGTGCAGCCTGCATGGTGCAGCATGCATGGTGCAGCCTGCAGGGTGCAGCATGCAGGGTGCAGCATGCAGGGTGCAGCATGCAGGGTGCAGCATGCAGGGTGCAGCATGCAGGGTGCAGCATGCAGGGTGCAGCATGCAGGGTGCAGCATGCAGGGTGCAGCATGCAGGGTGCAGCATGCAGGGTGCAGCATGCAGGGTGCAGCATGCAGGGTGCAGCATGCAGGGTGCAGCATGCAGGGCTGGTCCCTGAACCAGAAGCCTCTTCTGCAAACAAAGTGTCTTCAGTTCCTACAGGTGTAAAAAAAGTTATGTACCTGCAAAACAAGAACAGCATGTAAGTAATAGTTTTGCAACCTTTTACTGTCCCCCTTAGGGGCAATTTGTTGATGTTTTGTCAATGATGTATCACTGACAATAATGCATTAAAATACAAACTTGAAAAAGAAAACAACCTTTTCCTATTTAAATTGAGCAAATGTATAGCACATGGAAGAAACACACCTCTGAATCTATTTGATTTAGCTAAGCGGACCCTTTACAAAGCTGAAATGAATCATGATGAAGGGGGTGAGATGTGTCAGATATAATATGTTTTGCTTTCTTAAATCACCTTCATATTGTATACATCTGACAACCCAGCCAATTAGTAGTTAATTAGTAGTAGAAGTAGATGTGGAATGAGACCAGCATCTAAAGACACCAGAACAATTAGGAAGAATGAGCCGGATGGACTACCTGTCTGCAAAATATTACACAACTGTATTTGTTAGCTTTCGCTAATGTTTAGCCAAGTATTTGGTTTCTGTCCAACATAATTAAGTGAAGACAAACATTGCGCAGCAGCTGGTCAAGACAATGGTAATGTTTTCTTTAGGTGGTGGCTGTTGGTCATTGGAAAAGGGGTGGATAAAACAGCCTATTTATCTTGAAAGTATTGACTTTAGAGCCACAATTTGTCAGATCCTGGCTGTTTCAACATCGATAATTTTTTTTATCAGTCATTTTAAGAACTGACGATATGCTATTTTTATGAGTTTCATGTTGAAATTGCCTATACGTCTAGCCCCTCTCCAAGGACAAAATATCTCGAACATTATACGATTAGAGAGAACCCCCTTAGAGAACATAGTTGTGTATAATTAATCTTATGAAAAAAGAAAGTAAAGTCTGTCTTGTCTTGCAGGCTCTAGTGCAGTGACTTCAATGGGAATCAATGCGTTCTATCTTACTTCTAAAATGTATGTGGAGATATGCCGAGGCTTCCCGGACCGCCGTTGATGTTACATAAAACAGCAATCTTTAACTGACGGCTAAAATAATGTGAGGCTGTGAAGGTGAACAGCAGTAGGCAGACTCGTTAATTAAAAGGAAGCCGAGAGCCACCGAGACCGTTTTATTAGCAGGCAGTCACATATTAATTATTACAGATATTCATGAGCAGCTAGTGAACAAGCAAGTCCTTGAGCACCATGCATTGGCCTGAGAGAGAGGGAGAGAAATAGGCTAATAAACTAACAAGACCTTTCTACATTGGACAATCGAGGGTGTAGCCTACCTACTACAGCGTGTTGTGTTCATGGTAAACACGGGATGACAGGCGGTGCTGTTTATTATGCTTTTGGGGAATTGTGTCAAAAGTTTCAAGTGTTAAATGACAGTATAGGCCTAACATACACACTTTTTCCCAGTGTTGCAGAGGAATTTAGTGGAGTTAAGTGTGAAGTTTAACAGTCAGTTTCCCAGACATGGAAGCCTAGTCCTAGACAACAAAAAATAATAATCAATGGAGATCGGAATTTGTTTTTGGCTAGAGAACTAGGTTTAATCCATCTCTGGGAACATAGGCTACGTTTATCACTTTCAACCAGGGGCAATTATAGGATCAGACCTTTAGGGGGGCTCAGCCCCCAATGAGAATGTGACATGGATACAGTGGCTTACAAAAGTGTTACACCCCCTTGCTAATAAATCAGGAATTTCACTGGATAACAATTAATACATTTATTTATTACATGGCAACGACAGTACGAGCGTTCTGATTGGCTAATGGGTAGTCATGCCAGCCGCGTATTGACCTCCTCGCCGGTCTGCGGTCTGATACGGATACTTATGGCCCTCTGACGTCATCTTCAAAATGAGCGATATCGAGGAGTTTTGCTATCAAGATGACAATGAAGACATCAACTAGGAAATTATTAACGACAAGCGCTAGGCAGATTGCTAGGTTTGGTTGCTCAGGTTTCAGATTGGTTGCTATAGGCAACACCTGAAACACACCGTGAGAAGACTTGAGAGCTGAACAAAACGACATGTTTTAAATGAAAAGAGCTAAAAATGCCATATAATAAACAACTTACTAACCTCGACCGTTCGGTCATGCCGGGAAATATCAAATTGAGGCTTCAACGTAGCCTATCGACCGAACGATAGCGAGGTTGCAAAGCCGAAGTTTGATATTTCCCGGCCTGACCGAACGGTCGAGGTTAGTAAGTAGTTATTATTACGCAAAATATTGAATGAATGAAAAAACTAGCTAAGAAACTCCCTTTCTTCATGAACTACCAGCATAAAATGAAATTATAATGATGTGTCAACAATAAATAAACATTGTTTTGTCATCTGTCACTAACAGACACGTTTGCAAACTCTTACGTTAGAGCACAAAAACGTATTTAAAGGTGACATGACATGCTGTTTTTGGATGCTTTTATATAAGCCTTAGTGGTCCCCTAATACTGTATCAGAAGTCTCTTTCCCGAAATTCAGCCTTGGTGCAGAATTACAGCCACTACTAGCAGTCCCACCAGGAGCTTTCGTCAGAACGCGCTGTTTTGGTGTCTGTAGCTTTAAATGCTAATGAGGAGCGTAGGGGCGGCACCATGTGCTAATGTTTAAAATGTATGTATCGCAATGGCTGTAGCCCCGTTGCTGTAAAATGCCTCGAATTTGCCCATTCTCATCTGATAACCCTGGTTTGCAGAGGTACACACTCAGTCATTTCAATGAGGGGAAAGGCGGATATCGCGCGCGCCATAACACCAACAGCAGAACGGTTATCCAAATAACAAAGAAGTGTACAACACTCATTACAGCATGTGTATTCACACACATACTTGATGCTATCTACCTTTCCATTAGCGACAGTAACTCAGCTGTTAGCTGCAGAGCTAATGTTACAGCCACATTCTAAGGGTAGCAAGCTACCATATACAGTAAATTGCTACAAAATGTTAACTTGTCCGAGGTTAGTAGCTGGACGAAGGAGAGTTAGTACTGATCCAGAATTTAATTTCAGCAAGGCCAGTTTTGTATTAGCTGAAATTGAAGAAACAGTCGTGGCTGAAGTGTTTGGCGCAGACATACAAAACATATGCGCCTATAACAGAAGTTGTGTAGGCGCATTTTCAGAGAAAATAAAATTAAGACACTGGGTCTTCAGAGGCTCTGATGAAGGAACTGTAAAAAGATTGTTTTCCTTTGTACATCCAAACTGAGCAAATGTAGTTCGTTTACAAGCCATGATGTCTCTCGAGGAAAAAAAACACTTGCACGGCCGTAGCTCAGTTTCTTATGGGCGGGCCAGATTCTTTGGGCGGGCAAAGCAGAGAGAGGGGAGGTAACCTTCCTCCTTGTGACGTCACAAAGAGGAGATTTTCAAACAGAGCAATTGACCTATCGCTAAGCCCCCCCTTAGTTACTGTTGCTAACTCAGACAAGCTATCGCAGCTGACTACAGTTTTAGCCATCAAAAGGGACTTCATTATGCAATGAATGGAGGGATACCTACATAATTTAAAAGTAGATATGGTGGATGACAAACTTAAATTGGAGGCGAGAATTTACAGATCTCAATGCAAGAGGGAGAAGCTTCATCTCACGGTCATTCACGATATCCTGAATCGTGGATATCCAATGCTTGGCAATACCAGTATTGCTGATGCACCGCAGGGTTAGATTAGCTACATTAATTTACCTTCAGTTAATTTAACTAATCTGGATAGGCACTGAGATGTAAACCTACGTTTATTAGTTTATTTACTAGCATTACCCTGTCCCTGACAGGGCAGTGTCCTAACTTTCTAGCTAGTGAATAGCTAGCCAAACGTTATACGTAGCTAATAACGTTAACGTTAGCTAGTTTTAACCAGAGATAACTTGCCTAAGCCTAGCATAACATCAGTGGTGAAAGTAAGCCGGTACTGTCAATGACAATAATGTGATGACATCCTTGTTTATCTTCGTTACGTTGAGTTGACTGTGTGGTCTGCCACACAGCTTTATCCACCGGAGACATTTGGCCCTCTTGTTTTGGTTTGGGAAATGGGATAAAATATACCCCATTGCCCATCCTCTCATGATACCTCGTATCAGTGTTGCATCTACCCCATGCACATCGTTTGACCATTGTTTTACACTTAAATTACAACAAACCCGATAAAACAAGAGAAGAATCACTTTTCCTAATGCTACTCTATGGAGTTGTAAACTGAAGATGTCCGAGTGCAGCTGTTACTTAACTGCCATTGTCCCGTTTGCGTTCGAGGGGCGGGGCTTAGCGTTAGGTCAATTGAGCCTTCATTTTCTCAAAGGCGCAGAAGAACACCCAGGGCTTGGTTTACACCTATCGAAAATTCTAGCCACTGGGGGACCAAAGGCAGGCTAGGGGAACTCATATTAATGTTAAATAACCTCCTAAAGTGAAGTTTTCATGTCATGTCACCTTTAAGATAATAATAATTCAATTTTTAAAATAGTGTATTATTATTATTATTTGTAGGGGTGCTGAAATGATGCTTGAGCACCCCTAAAAAGAGTCTAAAATCGCCACTGCTTTCAACACTACGTTTTAAACGTTTTAACCATAGCATTCATAGTTAAATTATTTTCAGTACACAACTCGGTGCTGGGGGCACGAGAAGAACAAACTAAATCAAGGTGGTTTTATTTTTCGTAACTAAACACTCACAAAAAGTAGAGCAGGCAGTGTTCGGGCAACTGGGCTAGAGATGCTCACTTTCAGGAGGAAAACTCACCAACTCAAAGAAGCCTTTCCGCTTTTCCGCTTTTCTGCTGGGCCACCACGGAGTCCTTCAAAATGTCCAACTCAACAGTTTTTTGGGGAAGTGGACTGTCAGCACTTGTATCGTAACCTCTGTTGTCGTGAGCAGTCATTGAGTTGGTTTCGTATCGCGGTGCAGCACGTAAGGCCACAGTTCCGTTGAGATCCTTCCCATTCCCCCTGCACTTTTCACCCGCTTCCAGAGTTTTCATCCCACTCTTAGAGAGCCTCTCAGAAAACTTCCTCGCCCAGTGCGCAAAGTTATCCAAAGTGCTTTTCTCCAAATCGTCGGAATAAACCTTTACGTTCCCAGTGTACCACATAATCCACCAAATCAAACTGAGAAAAATGATGAGAGACCCCGTGTAGATTAGGAAATCCCCGTAGAACCGACCGTCTAATTTGAGATTGGCGAAAATACCAACTAGAAGAACAGCCAAGCCACACAAATCAAAAGCAATTGCAAGAAAAAATAACGGCCCACAGTTCCCCACGCAGTTCTGGGCCATACCTAAACCGAGATCTGAACTCGAATAACGGCAGGGAAGAGTTTAACTTGTTTTGCAAGACGCTCATTTCCTCGCTTTACACCTGAAGAAAAGCACACCTGTGCGGCCGCCCGCCACGGAGCCGCCTTCCTGTGACGTCAATGTTAAACTACAGGGTTTCGAGGGCCTCCCCTATACTCGAAGTGCCCGACCAGTCACCGATCTCGAGTCAGACCAGTCATGTTCAATGTGAATACGCTCAAGATTAGGAGGGAGGGGCAGCCCTCTCATTCTCTATTTCTGTACAGGTTAATAAAGGACGGCCACGCTACAAGTGAAAAGATGTGATTGATTATTCATAGCCGTTTACAGGTTTTGTGGGTTAACACACCAAAAGGCACGTATCGATTTCATCTGAGGCCGTTTCTCCGACATAACATTGATGGAAGCTTTTGTTCGTAGTAATCTGAGAACGGGGTCACAGACGAGTATGGGCTCTGAAATAACCTACATCTTTCCTCAGTTAATGTTTAGAGATCTGCATTTGCTGGATGTTCCTTAGAGTATTCTTTTACTCCTGGTTTCCCAAGGGAAGCATGAAAGCCAGCTAATTAGTCTCTGTGACTGTGATACAAAAACACTTTCTATCCGACTCTGGTATGCACTAAACAGTTAGTGTTACAGACAGTATTGTTCAACTAATAGTGTACTTTATAGGCCTATGCACTCAGTGTACGTCGCTTTGGATAAAAGTGTCTGTTAAATTAATACAAATGTTAAATGTAAATGTGTATTTTTTATTTTGGAATGTCAGTGCTACTGCAAGAGAAAACCTCCCCCGGGATCAATAGGCCTACTTCTCAACTCGAGAAGTTTGAGATTAAAGATTTCTTGTCGCAGTGTTGCTGTGTAAATTGTTGGCCGCCAGATGTCCCCAATGATCTTTGAAACGAAACCAGTAAGAGCCCACTCCTCTCCGGTATCGCATAGGCTACGGTTGATATCGCCATAGTAACGTACTAGCTAAAGTGCTGCGCTGTATTGCTGTATAATACCCTCGCGTTGACAGTTCAAAACCCTCAGGTCAGTCTCAAAGCACGCATCAGCCATATCTGAGGACATAATAGGACTACTTTATGGATGTTCATAATCCCTTTAAAAACATGATCGACTTTCAAGTGAACTTCTTTCTTTCATTTCTTCCTTACACTCTCTGTCATACACGCACACAGACATACACACACACACACACACACGCACGCACGCACACACACACACACACACACACACACACACACACACACACACACACACACACACACACACACACACACACACACACACACACACACAAACGTAAAGGGGTAGCATCTCCCTTGTCACAATCTAAGGCCATCCACCTCTGGTCTCCATATTCCATTCTGGTCTAGGACCGGACATAGACTCAGCCTAGCAACACATCCCATAGATAGATCCCCCCCCCTCTCTCTCTCTCTCTCTCTCTCTCTCTCTCTCTCTCTCTCTCTCTCTCTCTCTCTCTCTCTCTCTCTCTCTCTCTCTCTCTCTCTCTCTCTCTCTCTCTCTCTCTCTCTCTCTCTCTCTCTCTCTCTCTCTCTCTCTCACTCACTCCATGGTCTGCATTGCAGGGATCCCATCATCTCCAGAGTAGAGGAGTTTTCTGACATGTCTACCTGGAGATACTTCACACCGGTTAGGCTACTCATCTTACTTATGCGGCCCACCCCCAACCGAGCAGCATCCTCAGTAGAAACATACTCCTCCATCATTAGGAGATAACAGCAGAGAGAGAGAGTCCAGCTGCTCTGTCAGCATAACACGTTTTTCCACATTTGCATACAGGAGCCCCTCCGCAAGTCTCCTCATGAGAACGTGATGTCTCTCGTCGTTAATTAGAACCCACCTCTATGTTTAGAATGCGAAAGAGGCTATTGAATGTTCCGTGCGTTGCTCTTTGAAGTTCAACCCCGGTGCAAGGTGTCTTCAGCTGAAGCTAGCGCTACTGACACAGGTTCAGGGAGATATCTTATGAATGAGCTTGCCTATGAGGGCTGATTACATGGATGCCAGCTCTAACAAATCAAAACTCTGGAGGATTTCATCCAGTGCCAAATCAATCTGGAACAGTCTTTAATCACAGAAACGCTTTGTCTAGCAAGGCTCCACTTAAAAAGAAATCGGGGTTAAAAAGTAAAACCCCTTTCTTTTTTTTTTGGTCTCTCTCTGAGCAACTTCAGAAGTGAGGAAACTGTGGAGCCCTATTAAATTATTGAGAGTTGGAAGGTAATTGAACACGTAGATCAATAACATCTAGGGGGTTGTTCATATTACAGCTACACTCTGACACTGCTTCAGTTATAGCTCAGTGACGATGAAGTTGTAGAGAAAGAGGGAGACTGAGGGGGAAGGAAACAGGCAATGAAGCACACGAGAAAGAGACAGAGCAAGAGATCTAAAACCTTAACAAACGAGGCCCATTTCCCATCTCTGTCTCCCTCATCCCAGCTTCATATCAAACCGTCCGTTGCGGCAGGTGGTTTGGCCGACTTACATTTCAAAATGTCAGATGTAGGCTCTCAGAACTCCGGATCTTTCCAGGGAGACTGACGGTTTCCCGGGCACTGATTTCCCAACGGGTCGGCAGTCTCGACATGCATGAACGTTCGGGAGAGTTTAAACAGGCAGGGACCCCCCCCCCCCCCCGCCCCCACCCAACACCCAAACTTCCATCACAGACTCCCCTTCTCACCCATACCCTCCAAACTTCTCTTTCTCCCTCCCTCACTCCCTCCATGCCTCCCTCTCTCTCTCTCTCTCTCTCTCTCTCTCTCTCTCTCTCTCTCTCTCTCTCTCTGTTAGGTGAAGTTCATTTCACCTGTTAAGCGTGAAATGAACAAACTTATAAAGTACTTGCAGGCGTTCTTACAGTACTTGCAGGCGCTAAGCACAGCAACACACACTTAATATCTCAGCAGATTGAGGTTTTTTACTGGCCACATCTGTGATCATCTTCGGTTGAAAGGGGTGAAATCACAAAGCCACTGATGACAGCCCCAGTGATCTACGAGTGATAAAGGGTTTGGTTCTAGAGCCGGTTCACAGAGGGGGGGTTGTGTTTGTGTTTTCATTGACAGATCAACATTGGGAGTATTCAGGGTTCGCTCACTGCTCACCTTTCATCACCAAGGGCCAGGGTGACACAGGCTTCAAGATAGGGAAGACACACACACACACATGGGCCCAAATACACGGGCCAAAACACACACACACACACACGCACAGGTCCACACACACACAGGTCCGAACACACACGCACGCGCACACACACAGATCTGTGTTTGTGTCTGCCGGAGGTCAGAGTTGAGCTGTTGTCAGCTGCTGTCCTGAGACAGCCAGTCCACAGGGACAGAGGCTGCCAGGTCTATTCATAGACCCAGACCATGGTTTTCCTCCCTGCTGGGGATGGGATGGGGCTGGACTGAGGATGGGGCTGGGCTGAGGATGGGGCTGGACTGAGGATGGGGCTGGGCTGAGGATGGGGCTGGACTGAGGATGGGGCTGGGCTGAGGATGGGGCTGAGCTGAGGATGGGGCTGGGCTGAGGATGGGGCTGGACTGAGGATGGGGCTGGGCTGAAGATGGGGCTGGACTGAGGATGGGGCTGGGCTGAGGATGGGGCTGGACTGAGGATGGGGCTGGACTGAGGATGGGGCTGGGCTGAGGATGGGGCTGGGCTGAGGATGGGGCTGGACTGAGGATGGGGCTGGGCTGAGGATGAGGCTGGGCTGAGGATGGGGCTGGACTGAGGATGGGGCTGGGCTGAGGATGGGGCTGGTCTGAGGATGGGGCTGGGCTGAGGATGGGGCTGGGCTGAGGATGGGGCTGGGCTGAGGATGGGGCTGGACTGAGGATGGGGCTGGACTGAGGATGGGGCTGGACTGAGGATGGGCTGGGCTGAGGATGGGGCTGGACTGAGGATGGGGCTGGGCTGAGGATGGGGCTGGACTGGGCTGGGCTGAGGATGGGCTGGACTGGGCTGGGCTGAGGATGGGGCTGGGCTGAGGATGAGGCTGGGCTGAGGATGGGGCTGGACTGAGGATGGGGCTGGGCTGAGGATGGGGCTGGTCTGAGGATGGGGCTGGGCTGAGGATGAGGCTGGACTGGGCTGGGGCCACCGGAGCAAAGTCATCACGCTGATGAAGCCTCTTACCCTCCCAACACCCTCACCTCAGTGATATTGTCTTTTATGTCCTCTTCATATAAACCAGGACAGGCACTGTGTAAACGCTGGGGAGGGGATGCGAGAGAGGGGAGAGACAGAGAGAGGGGGGGGAGGCAGGGGAAGATAGAGAGAGTGACAGAGAGAGAGAGAGCGGGGGAGGGGAAGATAGAAAGTGTGTCAGAGAGAAAGAGAGAGGGGGGGAGGGACCATAGAGTGACAGAGAGAGAAAGAGAGAGAGAGAGAGAGAGAGAGAGAGAGAGAGAGAGAGAGAGAGAGAGAGAGGGGGACCATAGAGTGACAGAGAGAGAAAGAGAGAGAGAGATAAAAAGACAGAGAGAGAGAGAGAGAGAGAGAGAGAAAGAGGGGAGGGGAAGATAGAGATGACGAGAGAAAGAAGCCATCTTCTTCAAGGTCGTCATGGTGATTTGCACGCTGTGTGGAGGATGTGACCCAGTAAATGAGACGACGACGATACTCATTGTGATTGTGTAAGTGCACGTGCATGTGTCGGTGTGTAAATGTGTGCCCGCGTGTGTTGGTGTATGTGTGGGCATGCGTGTGTGCATGTGTGTGTAAGTGCATGTGTGGCCGGGCGCACGTGTGTAAATGTGTGTGTGGGTGCAATCATGTGTGGGTGTAGGTGTGTGTCCGCGTGTGCGTGTGGATACGCATGTGTGTGTGTGTGTGTGACGGGCGA